>NC_134274.1:1453590-1481687 GCF_031893055.1 Leptodactylus fuscus | reverse complement strand
TGTGCAGGGGCCACTATGGGACATAATAGCTGTGTGCAGGGGCCACTATGGGCATAATACTGTGTGCAGGGGCCACTATGGGGCATAATACTGTGTGCAGGGGCCCACTATGGGGCATAATACTGTGTGCAGGGGCCACTATGGGGCATAATACTGTGTGCAGGGGCCACTATGGGGCATAATACTGTGTGCAGGGGCCACTATGGGGCATAATACTGTGTGCAGGGGCCACTATGGGGCATAATACTGTGTGCAGGGGCCACTATGGGGCATAATACTGTGTGCAGGGGCCACTATGGGGCATAATACTGTGTGCAGGGGCCACTATGGGGCATAATACTGTGTGCAGGGGCCACTATGGGGCATAATTACTGTGTGCAGGGGCCACTATGGGGCATAATACTGTGTGCAGGGGCCACTATGGGGCATAATACTGTGTGCAGGGGCCACTATGGGGCATAATACTGTGTGCAGGGGCCACTATGGGGCATAATACTGTGTGCAGGGGCCACTATGGGCATAATACTGTGTGCAGGGGCCACTATGGGGCATAATACTGTGTGCAGGGGCCACTATGGGACATAATACTGTGTGCAGGGGCCACTATGGGACATAATACTGTGTGCAGGGGCCACTATGGGGACATAATACTGTGTGCAGGGGCCACTATGGGACATAATACTGTGTGCAGGGGCCACTATGGGACATAATACTGTGTGCAGGGGCCACTATGGGACATAATACTGTGTGCAGGGGCCACTATGGGACATAATACTGTGTGCAGGGGCCACTATGGGACATAATACTGTGTGCAGGGGCCACTATGGGACATAATACTGTGTGCAGGGGCCACTATGGGACATAATACTGTGTGCAGGGGCCACTATGGGACATAATACTGTGTGCAGGGGCCACTATGGGACATAATACTGTGTGCAGGGGCCACTATGGGGCATAATACTGTGTGCAGGGGCCACTATGGGGCATAATACTGTGTGCAGGGGCCACTATGGGGCATAATACTGTGTGCAGGGGCCACTATGGGGCATAATACTGTGTGCAGGGGCCACTATGGGGCATAATACTGTGTGCAGGGGCCACTATGGGGCATAATACTGTGTGCAGGGGCCACTATGGGGCATAATACTGTGTGCAGGGGCCACTATGGGGCATAATACTGTGTGCAGGGGCCACTATGGGGCATAATACTGTGTGCAGGGGCCACTATGGGGCATAATACTGTGTGCAGGGGCCACTATGGGGCATAATACTGTGTGCAGGGGCCACTATGGGGCATAATACTGTGTGCAGGGGCCACTATGGGGCATAATACTGTGTGCAGGGGCCACTATGGGGCATAATACTGTGTGCAGGGGCCACTATGGGGCATAATACTGTGTGCAGGGGCCACTATGGGGCATAATACTGTGTGCAGGGGCCACTATGGGGCATAATACTGTGTGCAGGGGGCCACTATGGGGCATAATACTGTGTGCAGGGGCCACTATGGGGCATAATACTGTGTGCAGGGGCCACTATGGGGCATAATACTGTGTGCAGGGGCCACTATGGGGCATAATACTGTGTGCAGGGGCCACTATGGGGCATAATACTGTGTGCAGGGGCCACTATGGGGCATAATACTGTGTGCAGGGGCCACTATGGGGCATAATACTGTGTGCAGGGGCCACTATGGGGCATAATACTGTGTGCAGGGGCCACTATGGGGCATAATACTGTGTGCAGGGGCCACTATGGGGCATAATACTGTGTGCAGGGGCCACTATGGGGCATAATACTGTGTGCAGGGGCCACTATGGGCATAATACTGTGTGCAGAGGGCCACTATGGGGCATAATACTGTGTGCAGGGGCCACTATGGGGCATAATACTGTGTGCAGGGGCCACTATGGGGCATAATACTGTGTGCAGGGGCCACTATGGGGCATAATACTGTGTGCAGGGGCCACTATGGGGCATAATACTGTGTGCAGGGGCCACTATGGGGCATAATACTGTGTGCAGGGGCCACTATGGGGCATAATACTGTGTGCAGGGGCCACTATGGGGCATAATACTGTGTGCAGGGGCCACTATGGGGCATAATACTGTGTGCAGGGGCCACTATGGGGGCATAATACTGTGTGCAGGGGCCACTATGGGGGATAATACTGTGTGCAGGGGCCACTATGGGGCGATAATACTGTGTGCAGGGGCCACTATGGGACATAATACTGTGTGCAGGGGCCACTATGGGACATAATACTGTGTGCAGGGGCCACTATGGGGACATAATACTGTGTGCAGGGGCCACTATGGGACATAATACTGTGTGCAGGGGCCACTATGGGCATAATACTGTGTGCAGGGGCCACTATGGGCATTATACTGTGTGCAGGGGCCACTATGGGGCATAATACTGTGTGCAGGGCCACTATGGGGCATTATACTGTGTGCAGGGGCCACTATGGGGCATTATACTGTGTGCAGGGGCCACTATGGGGCATAATACTGTGTGCAGGGGCCACTATGGGGCATAATACTGTGTGCAGGGGCCACTATGGGGATAATACTGTGTGCAGGGGCCACTATGGGGGATAATACTGTGTGCAGGGGCCACTATGGGGGATAATACTGTGTGCAGGGGCCACTATGGGGCATAATACTGTGTGCAGGGGCCACTATGGGGCATAATACTGTGTGCAGGGGCCACTATGGGGCATAATACTGTGTGCAGGGGCCACTATGGGGCATAATACTGTGTGCAGGGGCCACTATGGGGCATAATACTGTGTGCAGGGGCCACTATGGGGCATAATACTGTGTGCAGGGGCCACTATGGGGACATAATACTGTGTGCAGGGGCCACTATGGGACATAATACTGTGTGCAGGGGCCACTATGGGACATAATACTGTGTGCAGGGGCCACTATGGGACATAATACTGTGTGCAGGGGCCACTATGGGACATAATACTGTGTGCAGGGGCCACTATGGGGACATAATACTGTGTGCAGGGGCCACTATGGGACATAATACTGTGTGCAGGGGCCACTATGGGACATAATACTGTGTGCAGGGGCCACTATGGGACATAATACTGTGTGCAGGGGCCACTATGGGACATAATACTGTGTGCAGGGGCCACTATGGGACATAATACTGTGTGCAGGGGCCACTATGGGACATAATACTGTGTGCAGGGGCCACTATGGGACATAATACTGTGTGCAGGGCCACTATGGGACATAATACTGTGTGCAGGGGCCACTATGGGACATAATACTGTGTGCAGGGGCCACTATGGGACATAATACTGTGTGCAGGGGCCACTATGGGACATAATACTGTGTGCAGGGGCCTTCTATGGGACATAATACTGTGTGCAGGGGCCACTATGGGACATAATACTGTGTGCAGGGGCCACTATGGGACATAATACTGTGTGCAGGGGCCACTATGGGACATAATACTGTGTGCAGGGGCCACTATGGGACATAATACTGTGTGCAGGGGCCACTATGGGACATAATACTGTGTGCAGGGGCCACTATGGGACATAATACTGTGTGCAGGGGCCACTATGGGACATAATACTGTGTGCAGGGGCCACTATGGGACATAATACTGTGTGCAGGGGCCACTATGGGACATAATACTGTGTGCAGGGGCCACTATGGGACATAATACTGTGTGCAGGGGCCACTATGGGACATAATACTGTGTGCAGGGGCCACTATGGGACATAATACTGTGTGCAGGGGCCACTATGGGACATAATACTGTGTGCAGGGGCCACTATGGGACATAATACTGTGTGCAGGGGCCACTATGGGACATAATACTGTGTGCAGGGGCCACTATGGGACATAATACTGTGTGCAGGGGCCACTATGGGACATAATACTGTGTGCAGGGGCCACTATGGGACATAATACTGTGTGCAGGGGCCACTATGGGACATAATACTGTGTGCAGGGGCCACTATGGGACATAATACTGTGTGCAGGGGCCACTATGGGACATAATACTGTGTGCAGGGGCCACTATGGGACATAATACTGTGTGCAGGGGCCACTATGGGACATAATACTGTGTGCAGGGGCCACTATGGGGACATAATACTGTGTGCAGGGGCCACTATGGGACATAATACTGTGTGCAGGGGCCACTATGGGACATAATACTGTGTGCAGGGGCCACTATGGGACATAATACTGTGTGCAGGGGCCACTATGGGACATAATACTGTGTGCAGGGGCCACTATGGGACATAATACTGTGTGCAGGGGCCACTATGGGACATAATACTGTGTGCAGGGGCCACTATGGGACATAATACTGTGTGCAGGGGCCACTATGGGACATAATACTGTGTGCAGGGGCCACTATGGGACATAATACTGTGTGCAGGGGCCACTATGGGACATAATACTGTGTGCAGGGGCCACTATGGGACATAATACTGTGTGCAGGGGCCACTATGGGACATAATACTGTGTGCAGGGGCCACTATGGGGACATAATACTGTGTGCAGGGGCCACTATGGGGCATAATACTGTGTGCAGGGGCCACTATGGGGCATAATACTGTGTGCAGGGGCCACTATGGGGCATAATACTGTGTGCAGGGGCCACTATGGGGGATAATACTGTGTGCAGGGGCACTATGGGGGATAATACTGTGTGCAGGGGCCACTATGGGGATAATACTGTGTGCAGGGGCCACTATGGGGATAATACTGTGTGCAGGGGCCACTATGGGGGATAATACTGTGTGCAGGGGCCACTATGGGGATAATACTGTGTGCAGGGGCCACTATGGGGGATAATACTGTGTGCAGGGGCCACTATGGGACATAATACTGTGTGCAGGGGCCACTATGGGACATAATACTGTGTGCAGGGGCCACTATTGGGACATAATACTGTGTGCAGGGGCACTATGGGACATAATACTGTGTGCAGGGGCCACTATGGGACATAATACTGTGTGCAGGGGCCACTATGGGACATTATACTGTGTGCAGGGGCCACTATGGGACATTATACTGTGTGCAGGGCCACTATGGGACATTATACTGTGTGCAGGGGCCACTATGGGACATTATACTGTGTGCAGGGGCCACTATGGGACATTATACTGTGTGCAGGGGGCCACTATGGGACATTATACTGTGTGCAGGGGCCACTATGGGACATTATACTGTGTGCAGGGGCCACTATGGGACATTATACTGTGTGCAGGGGCCACTATGGGACATAATACTGTGTGCAGGGGCCACTATGGGACATAATACTGTGTGCAGGGGCCACTATGGGGATAATACTGTGTGCAGGGGCCACTATGGGACATAATACTGTGTGCAGGGGCCACTATGGGACATAATACTGTGTGCAGGGGCCACTATGGGACATAATACTGTGTGCAGGGGCCACTATGGGACATAATACTGTGTGCAGGGGCCACTATGGGGCATAATACTGTGTGCAGGGGCCACTATGGGGCATAATACTGTGTGCAGGGGCCACTAAGGGACATTATACTGTGTGCAGGGGCCACTATGGGACATTATACTGTGTGCAGGGGCCACTATGGGACATTATACTGTGTGCAGGGGCCACTATGGGACATAATACTGTGTGCAGGGGCCACTATGGGGGATAATACTGTGTGCAGGGGCCACTATGGGGATAATACTGTGTGCAGGGGCCACTATGGGACATAATACTGTGTGCAGGGGCCACTATGGGACATAATACTGTGTGCAGGGGCCACTATGGGACATAATACTGTGTGCAGGGGCCACTATGGGGCATAATACTGTGTGCAGGGGCCACTATGGGGCATAATACTGTGTGCAGGGGCCACTAAGGGGCATAATACTGTGTGCAGGGGCCACTAAGGGACATAATACTGTGTGCAGGGGCCACTAAGGGACATAATACTGTGTGCAGGGGCCACTAAGGGGACATAATACTGTGTGCAGGGGCCACTATGGGGCATAATACTGTGTGCAGGGGCCACTATGGGGCATAATACTGTGTGCAGGGGCCACTAAGGGGCATAATACTGTGTGCAGGGGCCACTATGGGACATAATACTGTGTGCAGGGGCCACTATGGGACATAATACTGTGTGCAGGGGCCACTATGGGACATAATACTGTGTGCAGGGGCCACTAAGGGACATAATACTGTGTGCAGGGGCCACTAAGGGACATAATACTGTGTGCAGGGGCCACTAAGGGACATAATACTGTGTGCAGGGGCCACTAAGGGACATAATACTGTGTGCAGGGGCCACTATGGGACATAATACTGTGTGCAGGGGCCACTATGGGACATAATACTGTGTGCAGGGGCCACTATGGGACATAATACTGTGTGCAGGGGCCACTATGGGACATAATACTGTGTGCAGGCGCCACTATGGGACATAATACTGTGTGCAGGGGCCACTATGGGACATAATACTGTGTGCAGGGGCCACTATGGGACATAATACTGTGTGCAGGGTCCACTATGGGACATAATACTGTGTGCAGGGGCCACTATGGGACATAATACTGTGTGCAGGGTCCACTATGGGACATAATACTGTGTGCAGGGGCCACTAAGGGACATAATACTGTGTGCAGGGGCCACTATGGGACATAATACTGTGTGCAGGGGCCACTATGGGACATAATACTGTGTGCAGGGGCCACTATGGGACATAATACTGTGTGCAGGGGCCACTATGGGGGATAATACTGTGTGCAGGGGCCACTATGGGACATAATACTGTGTGCAGGGGCCACTATGGGACATAATACTGTGTGCAGGGGCCACTATGGGACATAATACTGTGTGCAGGGGCCACTATGGGGTATAATACTGTGTGCAGGGGACACTATGAGACATAATACTGTGTGCAGGGTCCACTATGGGACATAATACTGTGTGCAGGGGCCACTATGGGGCATAATACTGTGTGCAGGGGCCACTATGGGGCATAATACTGTGTGCAGGGGCCACTATGGGGGATAATACTGTGTGCAGGGGCCACTATGGGGGATAATACTGTGTGCAGGGGCCACTATGGGGCATAATACTGTGTGCAGGGGCCACTATGGGGGATAATACTGTGTGCAGGGGCCACTATGGGACATAATACTGTGTGCAGGGGCCACTATGGGGTATATTACTGTGTGCAGGGGCCACTATGGGACATAATACTGTGTGCAGGGGCCAGGTTGGGGGGGGTGCCCATGTCAAAAGTTTGCCACGGGGCCCCGCCATTCCTAGTTACGCCACTGCCTGTACCCCTTATTGTGCGGTTATTACGATGTATCTTTCCTCTCTCACTAATATAATATTTCCTCTTACGCTTCTGATGGTGTCCTCGGGTCGTCACCTGGGTTTGGTTTGCACTTTCCTGTATAGATAAGACTCCGGTCGGGGAAAGTTTATTATAAGACAGAACTTTTACTGGGTCTTGTTACATTTTGTCACCTGTTCACATGACTTAGACTATAAAGCTTTACTGCTGTGTTCTGCGCTCCTGCAGTCACGTATCACATTGGGCCGGCTGTATGGTAGTCATTTATCTCCTGTATTCACAGCACTAAAGAGCGCCGTATACTAGCTGGTATATAAAGGGTGTCATATAATGATTATCTCACTATATGATCCTGAGACTTGACAACCAGCGTGCGACTAAATAAAGACACAAGAGTTCTCAGCAAAGAATTCCAGAATGACAACTGTAAATTATGTCAAATGTTCCAATCTTGAGCTTGGGGTCGTGGGTCCGGGGCAGGTGGGCCGATACTATGGCAACTTTATTACCTGGACTAGTCAGTATACGGCTATCTGAAGTAATTGCAACTGAATCAGATTTGTGATGTCTGTGCACGCCAGGCAAATACTGCGTGACTATCGACTAACACCAGAGACCAGTAACAATCGTGTATTTACATCTGAAACATTGTAACGAAAAGCCAGTAAAAGCTTTATTGTACAACGGCCTTTACCCCAGTGACTTAGTGTCCAAATGTAGAGTCCTACAAGACTAAAGCTCAGACCCTGCTGATATAAGAATGGGCTGGGGGGAGACAAATATAGTCAGAGGGGAGGAGACCGGTCTACAACTGCCCCCGCAACAATGTATATGAACATCTACGTACAAGAATATAACTACTATAATAATAATACTACCTCCTATGTACAAGAATATAACTACTATAATACTCCTATGTACAAGAATATAACTACTATACTACTACTCCTATGTACAAGAATATAACTACTATAATACTACTCCTATGTACAAGAATATAACTACTATAATACTACTCCTATGTACAAGAATATAACTACTATAATACTACTCCTATGTACAAGAATATAACTACTATAATACTACCTCCTATATACAAGAATATAACTACTATAATACTGCTCCTATGTACAAGAATATAACTACTATAATACTACTCCTATGTACAGGAATATAACTACTATAATACTACTCCTATATACAAGAATATAACTACTATAATACTGCTCCTATGTACAAGAATATAACTACTATAATACTACTCCTATGTACAAGGATATAACTACTATAATACTACTCCTATGTACAAGAATATAACTACTATAATACTACTCCTATGTACAAGAATATAACTACTATAATACTACCTCCTATGTACAAGGATATAACTACTATAATACTGCTCCTATGTACAAGAATATATCTACTATAATACTACCTCCTATGTACAAGAATATAACTACTATAATACTACTCCTATGTACAAGGATATAACTACTATAATACTACTCCTATGTACAAGAATATAACTACTATAATACTACTCCTATGTACAAGAATATAACTACTATAATACTGCTCCTATGTACAAGGATATAACTACTATAATACTGCTCCTATGTACAAGAATATATCTACTATAATACTACCTCCTATGTACAAGAATATAACTACTATAATACTACTCCTATGTACAAGGATATAACTACTATAATACTACTCCTATGTACAAGGATATAACTACTATAATACTACTCCTATGTACAAGAATATAACTACTATAATACTACTCCTATGTACAAGAATATAACTACTATAATACTACCTCCTATGTACAAGGATATAACTACTATAATACTACTCCTATGTACAAGAATATAACTACTATAATACTACCTCCTATGTACAAGAATATAACTACTATAATACTACTCCTATGTACAAGAATATAACTACTATAATACTACTCCTATGTACAAGGATATAACTACTATAATACTACTCCTATGTACAAGAATATAACTACTATAATACTACTCCTATGTACAAGAATATAACTACTATAATACTACTCCTATGTACAAGAATATAACTACTATAATACTACTCCTATGTACAAGAATATATCTACTATAATACTACTCCTATGTACAAGAATATAACTACTATAATACTGCTCCTATGAACAAGAATATAACTACTATAATACTACCTCCTGTGTACAAGAATATAACTACTATAATACTACTCCTATGTACAAGAATATAACTACTATAATACTGCTGCTATGTACAAGAATATAACTACTATAATACTGCTCCTATGTACAAGGATATAACTACTATAATACTACTCCTATGTACAAGAATATAACTACTATAATACTACTCCTATGAACAAGAATATAACTACTATAATACTACCTCCTGTGTACAAGAATATAACTACTATAATACTACTCCTATGTACAAGAATATAACTACTATAATACTGCTCCTATGTACAAGAATATAACTACTATAATACTGCTCCTATGTACAAGAATATAACTACTATAATACTACCTCCTATGTACAAGAATATAACTACTATAATACTACCTCCTATGTACAAGAATATAACTACTATAATACTACCTCCTAGCTGTGAGGACGTGTTTTTGTAGCTCTCCTGAGGCTCCTGATGTCTGGAGATAGCCCAGGGCGGGGCCGCCCTGGGTGGGGAAGTTCCCCTGCCAAGGCCCAGGCTCCAAGGCCTTCTCTGGGAAGCAATTCCCAGACAACTAAAAAAATGGATGGAAATCCTAAAGTCCCCAGTAATGGGAATCGTGTCCAGTGTGTCAGCAGTCCTAGTGCAGCAAGCCAAGATGGGAAGAAAGTTGTAAAGGAAGAAGTAACGGAAGCAAGCAGTAGTACGGTGCAACAACCAAGCAAAATGGTTGAATGTAAGGAGCAAACTTTGCAGCCGGTGCAGACTCCATTGCAGGTTGCAGGTGTCCAGTCCACCCCACCCTCCTGCAGACAGAGGAGAACATCCCTGGAGAAGCAGACCATGCAGGAGAACATGCAGCAGTCTGTATTGGTACGGTCTGAGCGGACAAGATCTGGAAGCGGTAACTACAAAAATGTAGTGAAGGCAGTGGAGGAGATCAAAGGGAGACCAGCGGGGAAGCTTCAAGGTACCAGCAGTACAGTCACTGGAAATAAACTGGGACATAGTCCCCAGTCTGGACATTGTGGGCCCATGGCAGTGACAACAGCCGTAGCATGTCAGAAATCACAGGCTACACCAACCAGAAGCCATACTGGGGGTAACCAACCTGCAAAGCTTTCCAACAATGCACAGACTGTCACAGCTACTGAGCGAGCACCAGAACTGCGCCTGGCAGATGAGATACCAGCACTGGTCAAGCGACTGGAGACATTGAAGGCCAGTAAAATATATCTGCAGAGACAGATTGAATGTGCGTATAATCTAAAAAAGTCTGCATGCCCTGAGAAACTGGTGTTACTGGACAGGAAGCTGAGCGCACTGGCGAAAGAGCTCGCCGAGAACGTACGGGAGACCGAGACTGTACTGGAGCAAATGGGACCGGTGGGAGAATCATACAGAAACCAGCAGCGGTTCCAGGAATACCAGAAGTCACCATCACCTTGTGCTAAAGCTGGGTCTGAACCCTCTTAAGGTGGCAGCCAGCAGTCCCATGTAAAACCAGTTCTGCAGCCAGCAAGTTTCCCTTTTAAGGAAGGGAATTTGTACGGGAAAGCGACCAGTGTTCAGCAACAGCAAAAACCTGCAGCAGTTCTCAGCAAGGCACCACAAGTCCCAGCAACCAGCACTTTGCAACCAGGTCATGGACCCCTGCCTAATGGTAATGAAGTAGCAGCTGTGCAGACACCACAAGTCCCAGGAGACAAGTCATTGCAGCAGGACTATGGACTCTTACCTGAAGGTACTGGGGGAGTAACATATTTGGGGTTACAGGTTGTGGACTCTGTTGTGCAGGACTCTGCTGCCGCTGACTGTAGTGGTAATATGGACTCTGCTATGCAGGACTCTGCTGCCGCTGACTATAATACTAATATGGACTCTGCTGTGCAGGACTCTGCTGCCGCTGATTGTCTGACTAATGTGCCTGATATTATGGATATTCCTGTATGTGATAACGGCCCAGCAGGGGAAGGTGTTTCTGGGGGGGATCCTTCACGATCTATGGCGTCAGACCCCTCTGCAGTCCAGTCTCTGGAGTCTGGTGATATTGCAGACATAGAGGTTGATGGTGGGGCGGACACAGGACAGTCCAGTGTGCAGGACTTTCCCCCTCTGGATACTCGCACAGTAGCAGAACCACATGGTACAGGTGCTCAGCAGCCCACACAGCGCCCACAAACACGCCAAGATGGCGGATCCGGCCGTACCTCCTCAGGGAATGCCTGGAGCCGCGGTGCTCCATCTTTTGCATCAAACTCCAGTTATACAGGCCAGGCTTTCAGGAGGAGGAATGTAGTCAGGTTTAGGCACGGAGGTGCCAAGGAGGATCTGCCGGATAGGAGGTTTGTGGTCCGAGAGCTCCTATGTACCCAGATGGGCTTTGTGCCGACTGATATCCTGGCCGTCATAAACCTTCCTGACCGCCAGGGGTATGATGTTAGTTTTAAGCTGATGTCTGATCTGGACCGGTTCTGGGCCAATCTCACCAGGTTGAGAGATACGGAAGGTTGGGATAAGTTCAGTTTCATCCCCATCTCTAGGCCAGATACAGCCTCTGTCACAATTGTATTTTGGAATGAAGCCGTTCCCCCTCAGGACATAGTCATCTGGCTCAGGAGGCATTGTGACCTCATGTCTGATCTTAGTAAGAACAGGGATGAAGACGGGGTCTGGACCGGTGGGTGGAGGGTCCTGGTGAAGTTG
This sequence comes from Leptodactylus fuscus, assembly GCF_031893055.1. NCBI lineage: Eukaryota > Metazoa > Chordata > Amphibia > Anura > Leptodactylidae > Leptodactylus > Leptodactylus fuscus. The sequence continues at coordinate 1,469,448 of NC_134274.1, read as the reverse complement.
CGTCAGCAGAACAACATAACCCAACATCTGCCCAATTCGTTCTTTATAGGCCGAGAAAAAGGGATCTGCTTCTATGCGGGTCAGCCTCGCCGGTGCTTCAAGTGTGGGAAGGCCGGCCATGTGGCCAGTGTATGCTCCATGGTAAAGTGTAGCCTATGTAATGAAATGGGCCACGTGAGTGCCACATGCCAAAGCATTAGGTGTAACCTGTGCGGTCGGATCGGTCACCCCCACAGAGATTGTCCTGATGCCTGGCATAACATCTGTAAGGATAGCCCTGATGAGGACTTGCTGGCAGCGGCTGATGACATACAGGAGGAGGAGGAGGCGCTATTGTCAGGGTCAGTAGTCACGGAGGCGGAGCCTCAACCACATACAGGTGATACCACCCAAGACCAGGCCGAGTCAGGTCCCATTGAGACGACCATGGAGGTTGTCGAGCAGGTTGTACAACCCTCAGTGGTCGTCTCTTCTCCTGCCCGATCATCCAACAATAATAAAAGGAGGAAGAAGGATAAAGCCAGCCGTAAGCCTGAGGGTGAGTGGACCACGGTAGAAAAGCCTACAAAGATGAGAGTAAGTAGTGCAGGCGAGGTCACTGCAACGGGGAATAGATTTAGTGTCCTATCAGAGTCAGACGGAGAAGCAGAACTAGACAGAGAACTCTCACGAATGATGGCGGAGTATGAGGATGAACCAGAGGGCGATCCTCCCAATAAGAGGAGACCCCACCGAGATGAGGGGCAGTCCGAATCAGACATGGAAACAGCTGGTCACCAGGACACCTCTGACTCTGATCTATGACAATGGGGCCCATCTCTCTGTTTCTCATATTCCTAGTTGTTCTGATGGCAGGTTTCTATCTTAAAGTTATCTCTAGTAATGTGAATAGCATCCGAGCAAGGAGGACAAGACACGCAGTGTATGAACATCTGAGATATCTTGATGCCGATGTCTATTTCTTACAAGAAACCCGTTTAAATACTTTAGGACTAATACGAGAAGCAGAGAGAGAATGGAAATCTGGCCCGTCCTTCTGGTCTCTGGCTGTGGAACCTTATGCCGGGGTTTCTATACTGTTTAACACCCCTGATGTCACCATACACAGATTCACTGAGGTTCTGATGGGGAGGTGCCTGGTTTTAGAAGTTACCATCCGAGGCAGAAGGCTCCGACTCATTAATATCTATGGTCCACCGCAGTCGGTGATGGAAAGGGCACGTCTGTTTGATGAAGTCAAGCAGTACTTGTTTACATCTGTTCCGGTAGTCATGGCAGGGGACTTCAATGCCACCATGTCATCCAGTGACAGACCTACTGGTCGGCCTCTCACCAGGGACTGCAAGGTCTTAAGCAGAATTATTTCACAGGCTGGTCTGTCTGATGTGTTTACTGAGGGTGGTAGGAAACCAAAATTCACTTACTCCTGCGCTGGTAGATGCAGTCGGATAGACTTAGCTCTGGTCAGTCCCGCTGAGCATGTTAGTGAGAAAAGTGAAAAGACAGTCCCTTATTCTGACCATCTGGCTTTGTATTTTTGCTTGGGCTCCACAAAACGCCCTGATATTGGGAGAGGCCTATGGAAGCTCAATTCCAGCCTCTTGGACGATGACTGTGTCCAGAGTTGTGTCCACTCTCTATTTCAGAACCAGCTTGAGAGAGTGGTGTTTTATGATAACATGGCAGACTGGTGGGAGGATGTCAAGGAGGAGATCAGATCCCTCTTAAGGAGACTGTCAGTTAAGAAGGGGAAGAGTAAGTATAGCCAGTATCTCAGGCTGCGGAAAGAATTAGAGTCACTCTATTCGGCGGGCGGGGATAACCAACAGAAGATTGACCGGCTGAAATCTGAGATCAGTCAGTATCAGTACCGCAGGTATACATCCCTGGTTCTTGAACGGGATTATGGGTCCTTAGGGGCTCCGGATCCTTTTGAGAATTGCAGGGAGCGGGTGGCAAATAAATCGGTCACAGGTCTCACTGACTCCCAGGGTGTGTTACAGGAGTCTCGGGAGGGTATCCTGGGGGTGGTGAGAACTTACTATGCTGACTTGTTTCAGAAGAAGGTTTTGGATAGAGAGAAGGTGGCTCAATTCTTGGAGGCAACTCCAGGTCCTGATACTAATGATTTGGACTTTTCTCCTTTGACAGCAGAGTTAACAGTGGAGGAGGTGAAAGAGGCCATAGATAAGTTACATCTGAAGAAGGCACCAGGTCCAGATGGGATTACAGCTGAGTTCTATAAGAAATTCCGAGACCTCTTGGCACCAATTCTCGTGGATGTATACAAAACTAGTCTAGAAAACCACCTGATGCCTCCATCCATGAGAGTGTCCTCCCTGATCCTGCTGTCTAAAGGTAAAGAGCCTAGTGACATCAAGAACTGGAGGCCGATTGCCCTCTTGAATGTCGATAGGAAGATTCTTGCAAAAATTCTGTTCTCTAGATTAGTTTGTTTGTCCCCGGCACTGTTGGCAGGCTCACAGTTTGGCACAGTTAAAGGGCGGAACATCTCTGGAGCAGTTATCTCGATAAGGGAGATGTTTGAGAGATGTAAAGCTCTGAGGTGTGGGAGATATGTTGTGAGTCTTGACCAGGCTAAGGCCTTTGACAGAGTAGACCATGAGTATCTATGGGCGACTTTGACAAAGTACGGTATTCCGGGACAATTTGTGGATTGGCTGAGAACTTTGTACCGTGAGGCGGAGAGCTTTCCTCTGATTAATGGTTGGCAGGGTGATGCTTTCAGGGTTGAGGCAGGGGTGAGACAAGGTTGCCCACTGAGTCCATTACTGTATGTGTTTGCCATAGACCCGTTTCTTAGGTCACTGCAGGAGTGTGATTTTCAGGGGGCGCCGGTCCCCCACTGCTTGCCCCTGAGAGTTGTTGCCTACGCGGATGATGTGACTGTGGTGATATCTGAGCCTCGTGAGGTGGAGATGTTGTCTGCAGCCATCAGAAGTTACTCAGAGGCCTCCGGGTCTCTTGTCAACCTTGAGAAGAGTCAAGCTCTCTGGACGGGTCATACTGGTCCTACATTTGATCTGCCGCAGTTTGCCCAGGCCTCCTCCTATATTAAGATCCTTGGGGTGAAATTCGGGAGGGATGATAATTGCAGACTAAATTGGGAAGAAAAGTTGGAATCCGGAAATGCAAAGGTTCAGCGATGGAAGAACTGGAGGCTGACCTATAGAGAAAGGGTTAAAATGTTGAAGACTTACCTGGTCCCTGTCTTCTTGTACGTCTCTGTTGTCTTTCCTTTGCCAGAATCTTTCTCCGCTAGGCTCTTTAGCCTGTTCTTCCAACTTTTGTGGGGGAACAGGTTGAACCCAGTAAAAAGAGGGATAACCTACCTACAGAGGAGAGAGGGTGGGCTGGATATGTTAAATCCAAGGGTGTTTTTTGACTCCATGTTTCTAAAAGTAAATTTTGGTTGCCTGGACTCAGATAACAGCTCCCTGTGGGTAAATAGTATCAGGGACTGGATATTGCCTTTTGCAGAATCCTGGGTGCGAGGCGGCAGCCTTAAGAGGGGTCGATCGACTCGTGACTACCTCCCCCAGTATCTGGACTATGGCATAAGGTGCCTAAAAAAATGGGGTATTGAAAAGACCTATCTGGTGAGTAAGACCAGGAGAGATCTATACACCAGGGTATGTAAGACCTTCTATTGTCTCCAGCCGGCATTGAGGGACTGTACATCTATAACCCTGCAGGATAGTCTGAGGCTCCTCACTGGTCTGAGGCTCCCTGCAAAGTTCTTTGACATTGCCTGGCTATCTCTGCATGGGAAACTTTTCGTAAGAGGCAACTTAAAGCATCTCAGTGTGACAGATCGGGCATGTCCATTAGGTTGTCAGCAGGAGGAGACCATGGCACATTTTATATCAGAGTGCGGGGGAGGGCGAAAGATCTGGCAGGAAATATCCCGGAGGCTGAAAATTCCCCGATTACAATCACTCAAATACCCCGAAATCATATATGGCATCCCAACTAATATAGGTGACATTAACCGGGAGACCCTGTATATTATTATTACTGTCATCAAATATTATCACTGGCATACGAGGACCCAGGTGTCCCTACACAGAGAGCCCTTCCGTCATATGACCGCTGTCACATATATCATGTCTGAACTGAGGTGGATAAAGTCTCTGGAGGTCAGAAAAAAGTCTGATAATGTAAAATTGTGGAGAAATGTATATATCGATTGCTGAATATTCTGATAACACTGCAAATAAGTCTGTTCATTTATTTATGGATTTATTTATTTTTTCCCCCTCTTTATCCTGCCAGCAATGGACTCTTAAGTTAAAGTGATTCTCATTTTTGTTATCTGACAGACATGTCTGATTTATGTTATATTATTATTATTATTATTAATTAGTTATTAATTCTGCTGGAATGTAATGTATTTTTGTTTTGTTTTTACTAATAAAAATTACCTCCTATGTACAAGAATATAACTACTATAATACTGCTCCTAGGTACAAGACTATAACTACTATAATACTACTACTACGTACAAGACTATAACTACTATAATACTACTCCTACATACAAGAATATAACTACTATAATACTACTCCTATGTACAAGGATATAACTACTATAATACTACTCCTATGTACAAGAATATAACTACTATAATACTACTCCTATGTACAAGAATATAACTACTATAATACTACTCCTATGTACAAGAATATAACTACTATAATACTGCCCCCTATGTACGAGAATATAACTACTATAATGCTACTCCTATGTACGAGAATATAACTACTATAATACTGCCTCCTATGTACAAGAATATAACTACTATAATACTGCTCCTATGTACAAGAATATAACTACTATAATACTGCTCCTATGTACAAGTATATAACTACTATAATACTACTCCTATGTACAAGAATATAACTACTATAATACTGCTCCTATGTACAAGAATATAACTACTATAATACTGCTCCTATGTACAAGAATATAACTACTATAATACTGCTCCTATGTACAAGAATATAGCTACTATAATACTAGTCCTATGTACAAGAATATAACTACTATAATACTACCTCCTATGTACAAGAATATAACTAATATAATACTACCTCCTATGTACAAGAATATAACTACTATAATACTACTCCTATGTACAAGAATATAACTACTATAATACTACTCCTATGTACAAGAATATAACTACTATAATACTACCTCCTATGTACAAGAATATAACTACTATAATACTACTCCTATGTACAAGAATATAACTACTATAATACTACCTCCTATGTACAAGAATATAACTACTATAATACTACCTCCTATGTACAAGAATATAACTACTATAATACTACTACTATGTACAAGAATATAACTACTATAATACTACTACTATGTACAAGAATATAACTACTATAATACTACTACTATGTACAAGAATATAACTACTATAATACTACTCCTATGTACAAGAATATAACTACTATAATACTACTCCTATGTACAAGAATATAACTACTATAATACTACCTCCTATGTACAAGAATATAACTACTATAATACTACTCCTATGTACAAGAATATAACTACTATAATACTGCCCCCTGTGTACAAGAATATAACTACTATAATACTACTCCTATGTACAAGAATATAACTACTATAATACTGCCCCCTGTGTACAAGAATATAACTACTATAATACTACTCCTATGTACAAGAATATAACTACTATAATACTACTCCTATGTACAAGAATATAACTACTATAATACTACCTCCTATGTACAAGAATATAACTACTATAATACTACTCCTATGTACAAGAATATAACTACTATAATACTGCCCCCTGTGTACAAGAATATTACTATAATACTGCTCCTATGTACAAGGATATAACTACTATAATACTACCTCCTATGTACAAGAATATAACTACTATAATACTACTACTATGTACAAGAATATAACTACTATAATACTACCTCCTATGTACAGGAATATAACTACTATAATATTGCTCCTATGTACAAGAATATAACTACTATAATACTGCCCCCTGTGTACAAGAATATAACTACTATAATACTACCTCCTATGTACAAGAATATAACTACTATAATACTGCCCCCTGTGTACAAGAATATAACTACTATAATACTACTCCTATGTACAAGAATATAACTACTATAATACTACCTCCTATGTACAAGAATATAACTACTATAATACTGCCCCCTGTGTACAAGAATATAACTACTATAATACTACTCCTATGTACAAGAATATAACTACTATAATACTGCCCCCTGTGTACAAGAATATAACTACTATAATACTACTCCTATGTACAAGAATATAACTACTATAATACTACTCCTATGTACAAGAATATAACTACTATAATACTACCTCCTATGTACAAGAATATAACTACTATAATACTACTCCTATGTACAAGAATATAACTACTATAATACTGCCCCCTGTGTACAAGAATATAACTACTATAATACTGCTCCTATGTACAAGGATATAACTACTATAATACTACCTCCTATGTACAAGAATATAACTACTATAATACTACTACTATGTACAAGAATATAACTACTATAATACTACCTCCTATGTACAGGAATATAACTACTATAATATTACTCCTATGTACAAGAATATAACTACTATAATACTACTCCTATGTACAAGAATATAACTACTATAATACTACTCCTATGTACAAGAATATAACTACTATAATACTACTCCTATGTACAAGAATATAACTACTATAATACTGCTCCTATGTACAAGAATATAACTACTATAATACTGCTCCTATGTACAAGAATATAACTACTATATATGCTGATATAATATGAAGTGATGGAGATCTGATTTTTGCATGGAGGGGGAGGGGAGAGACCACCCAGAAGGACGGTAACACCCTAAACACCCACTTTAATGATGAAGACTGAACAGTCGCCAAACAGGTGCAGAGTAGAAGTGTCAGAGCAGATCTCACAGTTCTCTTATAATACTGAGAGCCGTGCACGATATAATACCGCCATAACTAATGCACAGATTTTGGGGTTGACTCCTTTGACGAATAATGGGTGGAGTTAATAGGGGCGGAGCCATAATTGCTGTATGTGTTCGCACATTATGGTGATATTCCAGGACTGATAGTTCCATTTCTGAAACAAAGATGTGACGGATTCATAAAAATTTTAGAAACCTCCTGAGTGGGCTCGATGGACACTAAGATAGAGGAGGAGCGGGGATTGCTGAGACATCGAGAGAAGAGACAGCAGAGGAGTGAGGAGAGGGGAGGAGCAGGGGTTTTATATTAAACATTGGGGGCAATTGGAGGAGGGGACATTAAACCTTGGGAGTAGCTGGAGGGGGACATGTCCGCCTGTAGTTTTCCCCAGTTTTATGAGTGTCAGTCTTCACTGCAGCTGTAAGATTGTATTCATGATTTGGAGATTCCTTTAGAACAGGGAGCTGTATGAGCAGCTGTGAATCTACAGTAATGTGAACGAGACCCTGTGATATCACAGTAACGGTGCTGCAGCTGTGGCTCAGCTATGGAGGTCCTGAGGGGCTTGTGCTGTGACCCCCGGCTACTCCCCGGCCATCAGGATAATTAGGCTGAGGTTTAACAGTCTGACAACTTTACTTGTGAGCGGAGATGGAGGCGATATTTATAGTAAGAGCTGCAGGCGGAAGAGACAAGAGCCAAAGAATCAAAGAAAGTCTTATCAGAGGGAACAGGAAGCCAAATCCGGGATCAGTCATCACTGCGGGTGTGAGGAGTCGACTGTAGGAAGAACACCGACAACCAGCCTCTATGTATCATGTCTGAGAGGTTGTCACAGCCCCGCCCCCTGTTACCGACAACCAGCCTGTATGTATCATATCTGAGAGGTTGTCACAGCCCCACCCCCTGTCACAGACGTCACTGCTACAATATTATCACAGCCCCACCCCTGTTACAAACATCACTGATATAATGTTGTCACAGCCCTGACCCTGTTGCTGACATCACTGATGTCACAGCCCCGCCCCACTGCTGACATCACTGATATAATGTCACAGCCCCGCCCCACTGCTGACATCACTGATATAATGTCACAGCCCGGCCCCATTGTTGACATCACTGCTACAGTTTTGTCACAGCCCCGCCCCTGTTGCTGACATTACTGATATAATGTCTCAGCCCTGCCCCATTGCTGACATCACTGATATAATGTCTCAGCTCCGCCCCATTGCTGACATCACTGATAGAATAGTATTTGTTACGTTAGTGATTTTCTGCTCTTTCCTCCATATAATTTTCGGGACAGTGGGGTTCCTGTTTCTGTATTGGCGGTGCAGACGGCGGTCACGTTATACCACGCACACACAGCGCCATTGTCCTGTATAATGGCCGCTTGTCATTTTCCAGCTTCTCCACATGTGCCATTAACTTTCATTGAGTATTTGAGCAGTCGGAGGAGCCGCCGGTAACAATAAAGCTTTTCACGTCCTGCTGTAATGGGGGGGTCGGGGACAATCGCTTGTTTGTCAGTGAGAGGCGCGGGGCAGACTGGAAACGATTCTGCTGCTAAACCTTTAACCCTTTCATCCTAAGGCAATCCCTGCCATGTCCATAATGGGGCTCTGTGCTGGGGGTCCGCACTATGATGTCATCCAGCAGATACCCCTGTATGGGCAGTAAGGTCAGGGCTGGTGCAGATCTCCCAGACATTTACTTATCCACTCTACTTTCTCAGGTGTCTGAATGTCAAACAGAACCCAGTTAAAGATGGAGCATCAATGAATGGACAGCACAGACACACGAACCTGTCAGAGTCCGGGCAAAGCTGGGTGACAGCTCGTGCAGGATCGGGAATGGCTACTACGGGCCTGGGACATTAGGGGGCCCCGCTGCTTTTGTTTCCTGTTAATGTCTGATACTCCTGTCCACAATCTCCCACACTTTGGCCTCCAGGGGGTGCTGCACATTAAGTTCTATGATAAGCCATGCCCAGATGTCACATCCACATATGAAGCAGAAGATTCCGTGGACTGGAGATGGGTAAGTGGCTATCAGCCATTGCCTGCTGGGGTAATCCAATGGGTGGTGGCCTAATGTCACTCTGTAGGGGTCTGCAAAGGGGGCAAAATACTAGATGGGGGTCATATACTAGATGAGGGCCAATAAAGGGGGTAATATACTGGATGGGGGCAGTAAATTACTTGGGGGCCAATATATTACTTGGGGGCCAATAAAGAGGGCAATATACTGGATGGGGGCAATAACTTACTTGGGGGCCAATAGAGGGGAACATATATTACTTGGGGGCCAATAAAGGGGGCGATATACTAGATGAGGGCCAATAAAGAGGGCAATATACACTCACCGGCCACTTTATTAGGTACACCATGCTAGTAACGGGTTGGACCCCCTTTTGCCTTCAGAACTGCCTCAATTCTTCGTGGCATAGATACAACAAGGTGCTGGAAGTATTCCTCAGAGATTTTGCTCCATATTGACATGATGGCATCACACAGTTGCAGTCGCAGATTTGCCGGCTGCACATCCATGATGCGAATCTCCCGTTCCACCACATCCCAAAGATGCTCCTCTATTGGATTGAGATCTGGTGACTGTGGAGGCCATTGGAGTACAGTGAACTCATTGTCATGTTCAAGAAACCAGTCTGAGATGATTCCAGCTTTATGACATGGCATTGCATTATCCTGCTGAAAGTAGCCATCAGATGTTGGGTACATTGTGGTCATAAAGGGATGGACATGGTCAGCAACAATACTCAGGTAGGCTTTGGCGTTGCAACGATGCTCAATTGGTACCAAGGGGCCCAAAGAGTGCCAAGAAAATATTCCCCACACCATGACACCACCACCACCAGCCTGAACCGTTACCGATACAAGGCAGGATGGATCCATGCTTTCATGTTGTTGACGCCAAATTCTGACCCTACCATCCGAATGTCGCAGCAGAAATCGAGACTCATCAGACCAGGCAACGTTTTTCCAATCTTCAATTGTCCAATTTCGATGAGCTTGTGCAAATTGTAGCCTCAGTTTCCTGTTCTTAGCTGAAAGGAGTGGCACCCGGTGTGGTCTTCTGCTGCTGTAGCCCATCTGTAGCCTCAAAGTTGGACGTACTGTGCGGCGTTCAGAGATGCTCTTCTGGCTACCTTGGTTGTAACGGGTGGCTATTTGAGTCACTGTTGCCTTTCTATCAGCTCGAACCAGTCTGGCCATTCTCCTCTGACCTCTGGCATCAACAACGCATTTCCGCCCCCCACAGAACTGCCGCTCACTGGATGTTTTTTCTTTTTCGGACCATTCTCTGTAAACCCTAGAGATGGTTGTGCGTGAAAATCCCAGCAGATCAGCAGTTTCTGAAATACTCAGACCAGCCCTTCTGGCACCAACAACCATGCCACGTTCAAAGGCACTCAAATCACCTTTCTTCCCCCCCATACTGATGCTCGGTTTGAACTGCAGGAGATTGTCTTGGCCATGTCTACATGCCGAAATGCACGGAGTTGCCGCCATGTGATTGGCTGATTAGAAATTAAGTGTTAACGAGTAGTTGGACAGGTGTACCTAATAAAGTGGCCAGTGAGTGTACTGGATGGGGGCCGATAAAGGGGAACATATATTACTTGGGGGCCAATAAAGGGGGCGATATACTAAAGGAGGGGGGCCATATATTACATTATTATCGGTAATGGAGGAGGAGGACTGTGCGTCTCCCCATCAGACGGCGGATTCCCTATCATACCCTAACACTTCCCACAGCTGAGGGTCTGTAACAATGTATCCACACTATACTGACCAATGCCATTCCATATATATATATTAGATACATTGTAACAAAGTCTCAGCTGTGAGCAGAGTTAGGTCATTACAGATTTCAGGACTGTGGATCTAGACCTCGAGTGTCATGGCGGCCACGTTCAGGAGCTCATTGGATCACATGACCAGATGTGAGAGTTTTGTGATGAGGCGAGGCGGTCACTCCAGGAAGGGCGCAGCCAAGAACAATGGGGCCCGCGCTATGGGGAACATTTCCACCCAAGGGGCCTCTAAAAATAATCTTTACTTTCATCGCCATTGTAGCAGGAATACAATAACGGCAAGTACAGGGAGAGACGGGGACAATGGGGGTCTCAGCCTCACCTGACAATGGGGGCCCCACTATACACCCTAACAATAACACTGGTCACCTGACTCGGGGCCCGGCTCCTAAAAACAGATCCATTGTATTAAGAGGAATCCCGGGACGAGCCGATCCCTGCAGAAAGTCAGCAGAAGTTATTACAGAGGAAGGTGGAGCAGCGGCGACAGGAGGGGGCGCTCCTTATTAACGTCTTATATCACAAGCACTCAGGTCCTTGTAATGGAGGAGAGGGGTCAGATTCCACCCAGCTTTCCTCAGACTCTGATTAACATAGTTATCTTCACAATTCTGTAGTTTTACTGCTGTGTCAGTCCCTAGCATTCTATTCATGACTATAGAAAGATGCATCACTTATAGAAGCCCCCAAAACACTGTTACCTCTGTGGGGGGTCCTGGGATGTATAGGAAGGGGGTCATAGATCTATGGGGGTCCTGGGATGTATAGGATGGGGGTCATAGATCTATGGGGGTCTGGGGATGTATAGGATGGGGGTCATAGATCTATGGGGGTCCTGGGGATGTATAGGATGGGGGTCATAGATCTATGGGGGTCTGGGGATGTATAGGATGGGGGTCATAGATCTATGGGGGTCTGGGGATGTATAGGATGGGGGTCATAGATCTATGGGGGTCTGGGGATGTATAGGATGGGGGTCATAGATCTATGGGGGGTCCTGGGATGTATAGGATGGGGGTCATAGATCTATGGGGGTCCTGGGATGTATAGGATGGGGGTCATAGATCTATGGGGGTCTGGGGATGTATAGGATGGGGGGTCATAGATCTATGGGGGTCCTGGGATGTATAGGATGGGGGTCATAGATCTATGGGGGTCTGGGGATGTATAGGATGGGGGTCATAGATCTATGGGGGTCTGGGGATGTATAGGATGGGGGTCATAGATCTATGGGGGTCTGGGGATGTATAGGATGGGGGTCATAGATCTATGGGGGTCTGGGGATGTATAGGATGGGGGTCATAGATCTATGGGGGTCTGGGGATGTATAGGATGGGGGTCATAGATCTATGGGGGTCCTGGGATGTATAGGATGGGGGTCATAGATCTATGGGGGTCCTGGGATGTATAGGATGGGGGTCATAGATCTATGGGGGTCCTGGGATGTATAGGATGGGGGTCATAGATCTATGGGGGTCTGGGGATGTATAGGATGGGAGTCATAGATCTATGGGGGTCTGGGGATGTATAGGATGGGGGTCATAGATCTATGGGGGTCTGGGGATGTACAGGATGGGGGTCATAGATCTATGGGGGTCCTGGGATGTACAGGATGGGGGTCATAGATCTATGGGGGTCCTGGGATGTACAGGATGGGGGTCATAGATCTATGGGGGTCTGGGGATGTATAGGATGGGGGTCATAGATCTATGGGGTCTGGGGATGTATAGGATGGGAGTCATAGATCTATGGGGGTCTGGGGATGTATAGGATGGGGGTCATAGATCTATGGGGGTCCTGGGATGTATAGGATGGGGGTCATAGATCTATGGGGGTCTGGGGATGTATAGGATGGGGGTCATAGATCTATGGGGGTCTGGGGATGTATAGGATGGGGGTCATAGATCTATGGGGTCCTGGGATGTACAGGATGGGGGTCATAGATCTATGGGGGTCTGGGGATGTATAGGATGGGGGTCATAGATCTATGGGGGTCCTGGGATGTATAAGAAGGGGGTCATAGATCTATGGGGTCTGGGGATGTATAGGATGGGGGTCATAGATCTATGGGGGTCCTGGGATGTATAGGATGGGGGTCATAGATCTACGGGGGTCCTGGGATGTACAGGATGGGGGTCATAGATCTATGTGGGTCTGGGGATGTACAGGATGGGGGTCATAGATCTATGGGGGTCTGGGGATGTATAGGATGGGGGTCATAGATCTATGGGGGTCCTGGGATGTATAAGAAGGGGGTCATAGATCTATGGGGGTCTGGGGATGTATAGGATGGGGGTCATAGATCTATGGGGGTCCTGGGATGTATAAGAAGGGGGTCATAGATCTATGGGGGTCCAGGTATGTATAGGATGGGGGTCATAGATCTATGGGGGTCCTGGGATGTATAGGATGGGGGTCATAGATCTATGGGGGTCCTGGGATGTATAGGAAGGGGGTCATAGATCTATGGGGGTCCTGGGATGTGTAGGATGGGGGTCATAGATCTATGGGGGTCTGGGGATGTATAGGATGGGAGTCATAGATCTATGGGGGTCTGGGGATGTATAGGATGGGGGTCATAGATCTATGGGGGTCTGGGGATGTATAGGATGGGAGTCATAGATCTATGGGGGTCCTGGGATGTACAGGATGGGGGTCATAGATCTATGGGGGTCTGGGGATGTATAGGATGGGGGTCATAGATCTATGGGGGTCCTGGGATGTATAAGAAGGGGGTCATAGATCTATGGGGGTCTGGGGATGTATAGGATGGGGGTCATAGATCTATGGGGGTCCTGGGATGTACAGGATGGGGGTCATAGATCTATGGGGGTCCTGGGATGTACAGGATGGGGGTCATAGATCTATGGGGGTCCTGGGATGTATAGGATGGGGGTCATAGATCTATGGGGGTCCTGGGATGTATAGGATGGGGGTCATAGATCTATGGGGGTCTGGGGATGTATAGGATGGGGGTCATAGATCTATGGGGGTCCTGGGATGTACAGGATGGGGGTCAGATCTATGGGGGTCCTGGGATGTACAGGATGGGGGTCATAGATCTATGGGGGTCCTGGGATGTATAAGAAGGGAGTCATAGATCTATGGGGGTCCTGGGATGTACAGGATGGGGGTCATAGATCTATGGGGGTCCTAGGATGTATAAGAAGGGAGTCATAGATCTATGGGGGTCCAGGTATGTATAGGATGGGGGTCATAGATCTATGGGGTCTGGGGATGTATAGGATGGGGGTCATAGATCTATGGGGGTCCTGGGATGTATAGGATGGGAGTCATAGATCTATGGGGTCTGGGGATGTATAGGATGGGGGTCATAGATCTATGGGGGTCCTGGGATGTATAGGATGGGGGTCATAGATCTATGGGGGTCCTGGGATGTATAGGAAGGGGGTCATAGATCTATGGGGGTCCTGGGATGTATAGGATGGGGGTCATAGATCTATGGGGGTCCTGGGATGTATAGGATGGGGGTCATAGATCTATGGGGGTCCTGGGATGTACAGGATGGGGGTCATAGATCTATGGGGGTCTGGGGATGTATAGGATGGGGGTCATAGATCTATGGGGGTCTGGGGATGTATAGGATGGGGGTCATAGATCTATGGGGGTCCTGGGATGTACAGGATGGGGGTCATAGATCTATGGGGGTCCTGGGATGTACAGGATGGGGGTCATAGATCTATGGGGGTCCTGGGATGTATAAGAAGGGGGTCATAGATCTATGGGGGTCCAGGTATGTATAGGATGGGGGTCATAGATCTATGGGGTCTGGGGATGTATAGGATGGGGGTCATAGATCTATGGGGGTCCTGGGATGTATAGGATGGGGGTCATAGATCTATGGGGGTCCTGGGATGTATAGGATGGGGGTCATAGATCTATGGGGGTCTGGGGATGTATAGGATGGGGGTCATAGATCTATGGGGGTCCTGGGATGTACAGGATGGGGGTCATAGATCTATGGGGGTCTGGGGATGTATAGGATGGGGGTCATAGATCTATGGGGGTCCTGGGATGTACAGGATGGGGGTCATAGATCTATGGGGGTCTGGGGATGTATAGGATGGGGGTCATAGATCTATGGGGGTCCTGGGATGTACAGGATGGGGGTCATAGATCTATGGGGGTCCTGGGATGTATAAGAAGGGGGTCATAGATCTATGGGGGTCCTGGGATGTATAGGATGGGGGTCATAGATCTATGGGGGTCTGGGGATGTATAGGATGGGGGTCATAGATCTATGGGGGTCCTGGGATGTACAGGATGGGGGTCATAGATCTATGGGGGTCCTGAGATGTATAAGAAGGGGGTCATAGATCTATGGGGGTCCAGGTATGTATAGGATGGGGGTCATAGATCTATGGGGTCTGGGGATGTATAGGATGGGGGTCATAGATCTATGGGGGTCTGGGGATGTATAGGATGGGGGTCTTGGGATGTATAGGAAGGGGGTCATAGATCTATGGGGGTCCTGGAATATATAGGATGGGGGTAATAGGTCTATGGGGATCTTGGGATGTATAGGAAGGGGGTCATAGATTATGGGAGTCCTGGAGTGTATAGGATGGGGGTCATAGATCTCTGGGGGTCTTGGGATGTATAGGATGGGGGTCATAGATCTATGGGGGTCCTGGAGTGTATAGGATGGGGGTCATAGATCTCTGGGGGTCTTGGGATGTATAGGATGGGATCATAGATCAGCTCACAGAGGAATGTCTAGACTGAAACTGTTACAAACCCTCAGCTGTGAGGAGTCTGACTGTAGCCCCAGGGTAGTAATCAGCAGAGACCATAAAACCACATAAAGCACTAGCCCATGGGGGGATTTATCATCCATCTACACACAGCAGCGGCTCGGAGGACCACAATGACCCCTGCTTGCTGTCAGTGAATGGGGAGGGTTTGTTACAATTGTATCTGCAGTCCCAATCTCTGACAGTTTGTTACA
>NC_134274.1:1235748-1453390 GCF_031893055.1 Leptodactylus fuscus | reverse complement strand
TAAATGAGCAGGATTTGGCGCCCCCTCCTCTATGTGCCAGCTCGGGGCTCCTCCGCCTCTTACTACACATTTCCTGCAGAGACTTTTGCTTTCCCCGGATTCGCCATTCGCCGCTTCTATACATAGGTGCTCCACAATGTGCAATGTAATTAGAACTTCCTGTTTATCCTTGGACGCTGTGATAAGCCAGGACACTCGAAGGAGGGAGAAGACGCACCCGGGCCCTCCCCCAGGAGCAGGAATGTCAGATTTGCTGGGAATTTGGTTTCCAAACACAAAGTATTTACAGGAGTTACAGGAAGGAGGTGACTGACACCCCGGCAGCCAAGACACCCCAAGACACCGCTGACAACCACAGGGAAGAGTCTGCAGCCTTCTCTTCAGATCTTCACCATTGTCAGGTTCTCTGCTTGTTGACAGTGAATGGAAACCCTTCTGTGCTATCACTTGTCTAGTTACAATGTATCAGTGCGGACAATCCTCTGTCCAATAAACTGAAAATGGTGAAGATCTGAAACCCAAAGTCTATTGGAAAGTTCTAGAACTTAAATTAGGGAATTGCAATACAAGCAGTGGCGCCCCCCTTATCCCAATGATACCAGGCAACTAAGGAGAGCGCCCCCTTATCCCAGTGATACCAGGCCACTAAGGAGAGCGCCCCCTTATCCCAGGGATACCAGGCCACTAAGGAGAGCGCCCCCTTATCCCAGTGTTACCAGGCCACTAAGGAGAGCGCCCCCTTATCCCAGTGATACCAGGCCACTAAGGAGAGCGCCCCCTTATCCCAGGGATACCAGGCCACTAAAGAGGGGCGCCCCCTTATCCCAGGGATACCAGGCCACTAAGGAGAGCGCCCCCTTATCCCAGTGATACCAGGCCACTAAGGAGAGCGCCCCCTTATCCCAGGGATACCAGGCCACTAAGGAGAGCGCCCCCTTATCCCAGTGTTACCAGGCCACTAAGGAGAGCGCCCCCTTATCCCAGGGATACCAGGCCACTAAGGAGAGCGCCCCCTATATCCCAGTGTTACCAGGCCACTAAGGAGAGCGCCCCCTTATCCCAGTGATACCAGGCCACTAAGGAGAGCGCCCCCTTATCCCAGTGTTACCAGGCCACTAAGGAGAGCGCCCCCTTATCCCAGTGTTACCAGGCCACTAAGGAGAGCGCCCCCTTATCCCAGTGATACCAGGCCACTAAGGAGAGCGCCCCCTTATCCCAGTGATACCAGGCCACTAAGGAGGGGCGCCCCCTTATCCCAGTGATACCAGGCCACTAAAGAGGGGCGCCCCCTTATCCCAGGGATACCAGGCCACTAAGGAGAGCGCCCCCTTATCCCAGTGATACCAGGCCACTAAGGAGAGCGCCCCCTTATCCCAGTGTTACCAGGCCACTAAGGAGAGCGCCCCCTTATCCCAGTGATACCAGGCCACTAAGGAGAGCGCCCCCTTATCCCAGTGATACCAGGCCACTAAAGAGGACGCCCCCTTATCCCAGTGATACCAGGCCACTAAAGAGAGCGCCCCCTTATCCCAGTGATACCAGGCCACTAAGGAGGGGCGCCCCCTTATCCCAGTGATACCAGGCCACTACAGAGGGGCGCCCCCTTATCCCAGTGATACCAGGCCACTAAGGAGAGCGCCCCCTTATCCCAGTGTTACCAGGCCACTAAGGAGAGCGCCCCCTTATCCCAGTGATACCAGGCCACTAAGGAGAGCACCCCCTTATCCCAGTGATACCAGGCCACTAAGGAGAGCGCCCCCTGATCCCAGTGATACCAGGCCACTAAGGAGGGCGCCCCCTGGCTATACACAGATGGAAGGACTCCGGCTGTTGTTCTGCTATGAGCAGAGGAGTCTGCCTGGATAATTATGGGAGGAAGTAAAGAAATAGCCTGCAAATGACAGAGGGCAGGGAAGGAGAAGCGGCGCGGCTCGTCACTCCTCACCTGCCTATTTATAGGTCAGAAGCCTCCTCACCTCCACAACCACAAGTGTATAAGGGGGTTTAGAGGACGGGTCACACCATGTAAATTAAGGTAGGTGGAACTCTGCCTGTGTCAGTGAATGGAATACTGTTGAAAACCTTTCCAGATGAGGGTTTGTTACAATGTACAGTCCTGTACAAAAGCTTTAGGTAGATATGGAAGAAATGCTGCAGCCTAATAATGCTTCAGCATGCAATATTTGGTGTGACCTTTGCCCTTTCAAGGAGGAGTCCTAGAGGTGATTATATGACCCCCACAGATACAGTCCTGATATCCATCACCAGTCTGTCTGGGATGACATGAAGAGACAGATGGATTGGAGCCGGCAACATCCACAGCAGATCTGTGCTTAGCCCTCCAAGATGGTGGCGGCGGGGGGGGGGGGGGGGGGGGGGGGGGGCAACCAAATACTGACAGGATTTACATTTCTCCTTCCTTCACAAGAAAAAGCCATTAACCCTTCTATTGCTGAAGCATTCTTACGGTGCAGCGTTTGCCCACACCTGCCTGAAACTTTTGCACAGTAGTGTATATACGTGAGCAGGAGCTGCGGTATATGTCACCTGAAACAGGAGGGCGAGATATCTGATTGTAACCGGATCCTGCGGGTGAGGTGTGGGGCGATAGTGGATGAGAAATTTCTAAAAAGCTGATGAATCAGTGATTAGGGAACAATCTGGCATCGCTGCCCCCCCCCTGTCCAGGACCCTCAGACGTCAGCGCCCCCCGCCATCCTGTGCAGGTTTATTACAGGGCAACCCTTGTCATACCCTCCCCCATATACAACTGCACGACGTGGTGCAGCGAGTCCCAAACTGATAAGGACCACAAGTCCCAGCAGCACAGTCTTGTTGGACAGTCTGCACTTCTTTCCCTTAAAAGCAATGAGGAAATGTTGGCAAAAGTAAGAGCCTGAGCCCGACCGCGCGGTGTGAACAGGAAGCTACTACTCGCTGTCAGGTGGCCATTTCAAACACAACCGAGATTTGTGTATAAGTCTAATAGGAAACCTCTGCGGACTCGCTTGTGAAACGCGGGGTACAGAGTGCTGGGGTCCTGTCATTAGGAGGGGCAGTAGTGCAGGACATTGCGGCCTCATCTCCTCCCTTCCATATTCTGCACTACAGGACACCAGGCAGCAGAAGGTCAGCTGATCAGCGGGGGGGGCAGAAATCCGGTGCCCACCCCTCTGATATCAATGGCCTAAATCCGGAGCCCACCCCTCTGATATCAATGGCCTAAATCCGGAGCCCACCCCTCTGATATCAATGGCCTAATGAATATTCAGAGCCCAGAAAAACCCCTTTAAGGAACTCCGCGGCCTTTATAAGGGGCTCAGAAGTCCTTAACATTAAATTATACCAGAAATCCAGAGAAATTGCGCAAGTATTCCCCCCGCTGTGTGTAACATGAGGACACACAGCAGAGACTCCAGACCGGGGAGAAATCAGGTGAGAATTAGCCAGACAGGAAAGCATCCGCTCTAGAACTACAAGTCCCAGCAGTAACATATGACAATTAGAACAATCCCAATATATCTGCTTATGGGAAAGCTGAGTGACTCTCAATATGGCCACCACTGGAGCTCGCAGTGACTAGGGTTGTACTATAGGGGGTGCCGTGGTAGTCACCATAGGGCCCCCCTAACAGATTCTACCCCGGGCCCAGGAGCTTGGAGTTCGGCCTCTGGCAGTAGCTTGTACATAGGGATGAGCGGGTAGTGCTGACCCAGATTTCCATCATCCTATTATATTCTGGGGGGGCAACACTAATAAACACTGATATTCTCCTTCTCTCCCTCTCTGGGGGTCTCTCAAGATGTCTGACGCTTCCTCAGGGGTCTCTTCCGGCTTCATTGATGACATCATGAGCCCCAGGGGAGCACTGAAGCCTGTGATTGGGCCTCAGTGGTCACATGGGACATCACCATGATGTCATCACGCCTTATGTGATTGGGGCCTGTGATGTCACAGGGTATAGCAGTTTTTTATTTATTTCTGCACCTCCTCTTCTTATTTCCACTGCTCACATGAAGGATTTAGGATTTTGTTGCATGTTCAATCCCTTAATCCCAGCCCTATTCCTATATCTACAGACGTGTCGCTCCGCCGTGACGGTACATAATGAATGACAATAGGACTTGGATTTCTGCCAATAATCCTTGATGTGTGAACTTGACCTTATAGTTCTTTTCAGAGACATCAGGTAACACATTGTGACCCCGCCACTCACTGTTACTTTTAGCCGGATGCCCCATCACTACAGGTCAGGCGTCCCCTCAGGGCTCATCACATCTTCCTATTTCCTCAATGAGTTTCCTGATTTTCCTACTTCATCTCTCAAGTGCAGTCTGGACAATGACAGGTTAATAAGATCTGCCCACCCCCACAACACTAACACCACTTGGATTAAATGCCAGCACTTTGAGGGTTAATCCCTGGGAAACATTTGGGATCTTTTCTATATGAGTCATCAGATCAGAAGACAAAAGAGATTTCGGGGTCACCACAGGACCCTGAGAATATAACAAGGAGATCCTCTGTGTGACCGCCACACTGTGACACTACAGGATACAATGTAACAACTACAACACACATAGACACTTCCCAATTATAGGACAACATTGGATACAATGTAACAACTACAATACTGTTACAAACATACAACACTGGGTACAATGTAACAACTACAATACACATAGACACTTCCCAATTATAGGACAACATTGAATACAATGTAACAACTACAATACTGCTACACACATACAACACTGGGTACAATGTAACAACAACTACAATACTGCTACACACATACATACAACACTGGGTACAATGTAACAACTACAATACACAGACACTTCCCAATTATAGGACAACATTGAATACAATGTAACAACTACAATACTACTACACACATACAACACTGGGTACAATGTAACAACTACAATACTGCTACACACATACATACAACACTGGGTACAATGTAACAACTACAATACACAGACACTTCCCAATTATAGGACAACATTGAATACAATGTAACAACTACAATACTACTACACACATACATACAACACTGGGTACAATGTAACAACTACAATACTACTACACACATACATACAACACTGGGTACAATGTAACAACTACAATACACATAGACACTTCCCAATTATAGGACAACATTGGATACAATGTAACAACTACAATACTGCTACACACATACAACACTGGGTACAATGTAACAACAACTACAATACTGCTACACACATACATACAACACTGGGTACAATGTAACAACTACAATACACAGACACTTCCCAATTATACGACAACATTGAATACAATGTAACAACTACAATACTGCTACACACATACAACACTGGGTACAATGTAACAACAACTACAATACTGCTACACACATACATACAACACTGGGTACAATGTAACAACTACAATACACAGACACTTCCCAATTATAGGACAACATTGAATACAATGTAACAACTACAATACTACTACACACATACATACAACACTGGGTACAATGTAACAACTACAATACTGCTACACACATACATACAACACTGGGTACAATGTAACAACTACAATACACAGACACTTCCCAATTATAGGACAACATTGAATACAATGTAACAACTACAATACTACTACACACATACATACAACACTGGGTACAATGTAACAACTACAATACTACTACACACATACATACAACACTGGGTACAATGTAACAACTACAATACACAGACACTTCCCAATTATAGGACAACATTGAATACAATGTAACAACTACAATACTGCTACACACATACATACAACACTGGGTACAATGTAACAACTACAATACTACTACACACATACATATAACACTGAGTACAATGTAACAACTACAATACACATAGACACTTCCCAATTATAGGACAACATTGGATACAATGTAACAACTACAATACTGCTACACACATACATACAACACTGGGTACAACGTAACAACTACAATACACAAACACTTCCCAATTATAGGACAACATTGGGTACAATGTAACAACAGCAGACCATAAATACAAACATAAATACTAGATACTGATAGGACAGAACTGGATGCAATGTAACAACCGCAGACCATAGATATAAACGTGTAATAACTCTGGAAACAATGTAACAAGACTTAGACAGATGCCTGTACAGTGACTATATAATGTAACTATAGCAGATGGTACTTGTGAATCTGGAGCAAGCACTAGCCATGTCGGGGGTAGGAGACAGGGAGACAGAAGACTAGTAGATACATATGTGCAATGGGGGGGGGGTATAGATTGTCGTGCCTGCTACCTGCTGTGTCCTTATACATCACCTAACACTGCACAGCACAGGTGACTGATGGGGAATATATATTATATACTGGCCTTGTGTGCCCAGTGACATCGCTCCCAGGGGCCATTATTAGTAGCCCCGTATATAGTGCTGAATATCACCAAAAATCCAGGTAACTCCTAAATACCATCTATCAGTGATTACCAGTCCTGACAACCTCCTGTCATAGAAACTGAAGTCAGATGTAGAGCAGGAGGTGGGGCTGGCAATGTACTGGGAACCTATGGTGGATGACCCCCTGTATACTGTACAGTCCTACTATATATACTCCACAGCTATATACTATCCCCTGTATACTGTACAGTCCTACTGTATATAGTCCACAGTTATATACTGTCCCCTGTATACTGTACAGTCCTACTGTATATACTTCACAGTTATATACAGTGCCCCTGTATACTGTACAGTCCTGCACACTCTGCCCTTACCCCATAGCTATATACCTTGCACACATTACACTGCTCCTCTATACAAGCTAAGTTCAGCGCATCTGCATGAGATTCCTCCTCAGAAATGTAACAGCTGTACATGACCGAGCAGTCACCTAAATACTGCACCGTGTGCACAAGACCCAGCAGCGGTAACGTCACGGCTCTTACCTTTATACTTCTCCATGTGCACAGCAGCCAAAACCAGCTCAAACCCTGATAGATCCCGAGACTGAAGATCACAGCCTGGTGAGAAAGAGGAAAGTAACCGGCAGCCCCTCCCAGTGAAGTCACAGAGCACAGCCTGGGAACTGCCGGCCCCCTGAGCCCCCCCAGAGACTCCCGACCCGACAGGCTGACCACCCCAAACACAGTGCAGGAGAAAGGGAAGAGCCCCCTACAGACCACCACCACCAACATGGATATAGCACTGCCCTAACCACAGGCTGCATTATACTAGGTATATTATTATATATAGGGGCAGTATTATAGGAGTAATATTATATATAGGGGCAGTATTATAGGAGTAATACTATTATATATAGGGGCAGTGTTATACTAGGTATATTATTTATAGGGGCAGTATTATAGGAGTAATACTATTATATATAGGGGGCAGTATTATAGGAGTAATATTATTATATATAGAGGCAGTGTTATACTAGGTATATTATTATATAAAGTGTTGGCCAAAAGTATTGTCCCCCCTGCAGTCCTGTCAGATAATCCTCGTTGTCTCCCAGAAAATGATTACAAGCACAAACTCTTTGGTAATATCTTCAGTTATTTTCTTGCAATGAAAAAACACAAAAGAGAATGAAAAAAAAAAAGTCACATCATTGATCATTTTACACAAAACTCCAAAACTGGTCTGGACAGAAGTATTGGCGCCCTCAGCCTAATACTTGGTAGCACAACCTTTAGGGTGCATTCACACTACGTAACGCCAGAGTGTATCACAGCCGTACACGCCAGCGCTACACAGGGCTGCCGAACACTTCCCATTCATTTCTATGGGAGCCGGCATGCGAGCGCTCCCCATAGAAATGAATGGGAAGTGTTCGGCAGCCCTGCTGTAGCGCCGGCGTGTACGGCTGTGATACACTCTGGCGTTACGTAGTGTGAATGCACCCTTAGACACAATAACTGCGCACAACCGCTTCCGCTAACCAGCAATGAGTTTCTTACAAGGCTCTGCTGGAATCTTAGACCCTTCTTCTTTGGCTCCTGCTCGCGGTCCCCCCTGAGATGTGAAGGGGGCCTTCTCCAAACTGCCACCAAGAGATCTCTCCCCCTCCCCCACAGGTGTTCTATGGGATTCAGGGCTGGACTCATTGCTGCCACTTTACAAGTCTCCAGGGCTTTCTCTCACCACCATTTTCTAGTGCTGACCTGAAGTGTGTTTTGGGTCCTTGTTCTGTTGGAAGAGCCCTGACCTCTGAGGGAGACCCGGCTTTCTCACACTGGGCCCTACATGATGCTGCACAATGTGTTGGTCGTCTTCAGACTTCATAATGCCATGCACACGGTCAAGCAGTCCAGTGCCAGAGGCAGCAAAGCAACCCCAAACCATCAGGGACCTCCGCCATGTCTGACTGTAGGGGGCGTCTTCTTCTCTTTGAAGGCCTCTCTTTTTTCCCTGTAATCTCTATGTTGAGGCCTTTTCCTACTTTTGTCTCCTCTGACCAGAGAACATTCTTCCAGAACGGTTTTGGCTTTCTCAGGTAAGTTTTGGCAAACTCCAGCCTGGCTTCTGTCTGTGGGTAAGAAGTGGGGTCTTCCTGGGTCTCCTACCATACAGTCCCTTCTCATTCAGACGCTGACGCTGGATAGTACGGGGTGACACTGTTGTACCCTCGGACTGCAGGGCAGCTTGGACTTGTTTGGATGTTAGTCGCGGTTCTTTATCCGCCATCCGCACAATCTTGCGGTGAAATCTCTCGGCAATGTTTCTTCTCCGTCCACATCTCGGGAGGTTAGCCACAGGGCCATGGGCTTTACACTTCTTACTGACACTGCGCACGGTAGACACAGGAACATTCAGGGCTTTGGAGATGGACCTGTAGCCTTCAGATTGCTCAGGCTTCCTCACAATTTTGCTTCTCAAGTCCTCAGACAGTTCTTTGGTCTTCTTTCTTTTCTCCATGCTCAATGTGGTCACACAAGGACACAGGACAGAGGTGGAGTCAACTTTAATCCATTTCAACTGGCTGCAAGTGTGATTTAGTTATTGCCACCACCTGTTAGGTGCCTCAGGTAAGTAACAGGTGCTGGTAATTACACAAATTAGAGAAGCATCACATGATTTTTCAAACCGTGCCAATAATTTTGTCCACCCCCTTTTTTATGTTTGCTGTGGAATTATATCCAATTTGGCTTTTTGACAATTCTTTTTGTGGTTTAACATTGAAGACAAATTAAATGAAGATAATACCAAAGAGTTTGTGCTTTCAATCATTTTCTGGAAGAAACGGAGTATTATCTGACAGGATTGCAGGGGTGCCAATACTTTAGGCCAACACTGTATATGCTTGTACATAGGAGGCAGTATTATAGTACTTATTGTCGTACATAGGGGACAGTATTTCAGGGGCTATTCTATTCTATCCTTTGCAGCTACTCTCAGCCTAGTCTTAAAGGGGCAGGCCTTGTCATTTGGTAATTTTCTGCCTGTGACGCTTTCTCTTGTACTTTCGTTCTTATCCAGGTCTATTTTTTGTTTCCTGTTTTTCCCGACCTGATCTGTTTTTCTTTATTGCATGTACTCTGAAAATATGATATGACCACATTGTGTGAACACACCCTAAAACAATGTGATGCTCTGACAAATATCTCAGAGGCGGTTGTCAGGTTAGTTTTGAGACATCTTACCTTCCTTAGGATTACACAAGATTTGTACAGACACTTTACACTTGTGTCCAGTCTCGGGGATCTTGTCACCACCTCAGTGGTAGACATTATTAAATAGTGTGAATAACTGTTTATGTGAACTTGAGGGTAATCTCTGCCGGTTGTGACCGTGTGATGTGTAAATATGATAGACATCGATCCGTCAGGTCACGTGACTTATGAGGAGAAAACGAATATAGAGCGATTGTTTAGACGACAAGGTTAAGTGTATATAATTATAAATGCTAATGTGAACATCCGCTCTTGTACACGGCCAGGGGTGCAGGGGTCACATCAGGGCATCTACGACACAGTGTCTGATAACAGAGCACAATCGAGCACCAATACTGAAAATGAGGGTGGATTGATTGCCCTGTCCCTTTAAGACCTATTTTAATTCCACTGATTATTAATGCAAGTGATAATGTAGAAGAAGCAGAACGAGGAGGAGGAGAAGGAGGAGGATTGTGGTCCAGAACGTTCCTTTGAAGTGTCCTAATGAATGTGTATGAGGAGCCGTGCAAAATAGCATCAGAAGATCAAAATATGGAAAAAGTCACCTGATGCGAGCGCTGAATACGGAATCACCGCGACAGCAAAAATAGAAGCAAATACCAGAGGACAACAGTACGGCTACAAGGACACCTACTACAGGAAAAAGTTATAAGAGTGCATACACACAAGTAGTCACAGCTCCACCCTGTTACTGACATCACTGATATACTGACATGATCAGACATGAGATCCGTCCCCTTATACTACAGTACAGCTATTCATGTACTACTACTGACAACCTCCTGTATATATCATGTCTGAGAGGTTGTCACAGCCCCAACCCGTCAATAGGGAATTATTGACAGTCTATAGAATTAATCAGAGCTAGAAGAGTCACAACACCAGTGGCAATTGACAGAAAGAAAGGATGATGGAGGACATGCATGCTTGTATTCCCCTGTCCTACAGTCGGCCTCTCCCCTCCTGACATGGCTGATAACAGATAGTAATAGATTGTATTCCCCTGTCCTACAGTCGGCCTCTCCTCTCCTGACATGGCTGATAACAGATAGTAATAGATTGTATTCTCCTGTCCTACAGTCGGCCTCTCCTCTCCTGACATGGCTGATAACAGATAGTAATAGATTGTATTCCCCTGTCCTACAGTCGGCCTCTCCCCTCCTGACATGGCTGATAACAGATAGTAATAGATTGTATTCCCCTGTCCTACAGTCGGCCTCTCCTCTCCTGACATGGCTGATAACAGATAGTAATAGATTGTATTCTCCTGTCCTACAGTCGGCCTCTCCTCTCCTGACATGGCTGATAACAGATAGTAATCGATTGTATTCCCCTGTCCTACAGTCGGCCTCTCCTCTCCTGACATGGCTGATAACAGATAGTAATAGATTGTATTCCCCTGTCCTACAGTCGGCCTCTCCTCTCCTGACATGGCTGATAACAGATAGTAATAGATTGTATTCCCCTGTCCTACAGTCGGCCTCTCCTGACATGGCTGATACCAGATAGTAATAGATTGTATTCCCCTGTCCTACAGTCGGCCTCTCCTGACATGGCTGATAACAGATAGTAATAGATTGTATTCTCCTGTCCTACAGTCCGCCTCTCCCCTCCTGACATGGCTGATAACAGATAGTAATAGATTGTATTCCCCTGTCCTACAGTCGGCCTCTCCTGACATGGCTGATAACAGATAGTAATAGATTGTATTCTCCTGTCCTACAGTCGGCCTCTCCTGACATGGCTGATAACAGATAGTAATAGATTGTATTCCCCTGTCCTACAGTCGGCCTCTCCTCTCCTGACATGGCTGATAACAGATAGTAATAGATTGTATTCTCCTGTCCTACAGTCGGCCTCTCCTCTCCTGACATGGCTGATAACAGATAGTAATAGATTGTATTCTCCTGTCCTACAGTCGGCCTCTCCCCTCCTGACATGGCTGATAACAGATAGTAATAGATTGTATTCCCCTGTCCTACAGTCGGCCTCTCCTCTCCTGACATGGCTGATAACAGATAGTAATAGATTGTATTCCCCTGTCCTACAGTCGGCCTCTCCTCTCCTGACATGGCTGATAACAGATAGTAATAGATTGTATTCTCCTGTCCTACAGTCGGCCTCTCCTCTCCTGACATGGCTGATAACAGATAGTAATAGATTGTATTCCCCTGTCCTACAGTCGGCCTCTCCTGACATGGCTGATAACAGATAGTAATAGATTGTATTCCCCTGTCCTACAGTCGGCCTCTCCTCTCCTGACATGGCTGATAACAGATAGTAATAGATTGTATTCCCCTGTCCTACAGTCGGAGAGCTGTGGGGTTGGTGAGTCCAAGCTCAGGGGGTTGTCATGTGATTGATCAGGGGCCCCCTGTGTACACCATACTGTGCTGCTTAATACCCATGTTATAGCCTGGGGAGTGAAGGTTGATATTTAGGGGGTGGCAGGTGCAGCTTCCTGACCACTGATTGCTCATGTTGTATGTACAGCCCCACCTACCTGAGAAGTGCATGAACTGCAGGATACTCACATAGCAACAACATAACACAAGGTAACACTTTGTTATTGTTTCCATCACATGTTTCTTAAAGAGGAACACACCGCAGGCACATCAAAGAGGACACCCCGGCCTCCGATCCTTCATCTGTGTGAGAAACGTGTCCTGAAAACAACCATTATTGGAAACAGCTTTTCAGAGAGGTTTGTTTTGGCTGCAGATGAGCAGAAGTCCTAATCTCCGGCCTGGATCTGGGAGGGTCGGGACATGCAAGGATATTATTACAACCTGAGACGGGATTTTATCCGACAAGACTGAGATCACCGGCGAGACAGAGCAGAAAGTAAAGAAACTAAGAACAAGTAGCACTGAGCCTGAGAAACAGGAAGAGATACCCAGGTTATACCAGCTGTACATATAGAATTATATACAGTATATACCCAGGTTATACCAGCTGTACATATAGAATTATATACAGTATATACCCAGGTTATACCGGCTGTACATATAGAATTATATACAGTATATACCCAGGTTATACCAGCTGTACATATAGAATTATATACAGTATATACCCAGGTTATACCGGCTGTACATATAGAATTATATACAGTATATACCCAGGTTATACCAGCTGTACATATAGAATTATATACAGTATATAGCCAGGTTATACCGGCTGTACATATAGAATTATATACAGTATATACCCAGGTTATACCGGCTGTACATATATAATTATATACAGCATATACCCAGGTTATACCGGCTGTACATATAGAATTATATACAGTATATACCCAGGTTATACCAGCTGTACATATAGAATTATATACAGTATATACCCAGGTTATACCGGCTGTACATATATAATTATATACAGCATATACCCAGGTTATACCGGCTGTACATATAGAATTATATACAGTATATAGCCAGGTTATACCGGCTGTACATATAGAATTATATACAGTATATACCCAGGTTATACCGGCTGTACATATATAATTATATACAGTATATACCCAGGTTATACCGGCTGTACATATAGAAGTATATACAGTATATACCCAGGTTATACGGGCTGTACATATAGAATTATATACAGTATATACCCAGGTTATACCAGCTGTACATATAGAATTATATACAGTATATACCCAGGTTATGCCGGCTGTACATATATAATTATATACCCAGGTTATACCAGCTGTACATATACAATTATATACAGTATATACCCAGGTTATACCGGCTGTACATATATAATTATATACAGTATATACCCAGGTTATACCAGCTGTACATATACAATTATATACAGTATATACCCAGGTTATACCGGCTGTACATATATAATTATATACAGTATATACCCAGGTTATACCGGCTGTACATATATAATTATATACAGTATATACCCAGGTTATGCCGGCTGTACATATAGAATTATATACAGTATATACCCAGGTTATACCGGCTGTACATATATAATTATATACAGTATATACCCAGGTTATGCCGGCTGTACATATAGAATTATATACAGTATATACCCAGGTTATACCGGCTGTACATATATAATTATATACAGTATATACCCAGGTTATACCGGCTGTACATATATAATTATATACAGTATATACCCAGGTTATGCCGGCTGTACATATAGAATTATATACAGTATATAGCCAGGTTATACCGGCTGTACATATATAATTATATACAGTATATACCCAGGTTATACCGGCTGTACATATATAATTATATGCAGTATATACCCAGGTTATACCGGCTGTACATATAGAATTATATACAGTATATACCCAGGTTATACCAGCTGTACATATATAATTATATACAGTATATACCCAGGTTATACTGGCTGTACATATATAATTATATACAGTATATACCCAGGTTATACCGGCTGTACATATATGATTATATACAGTATATACCCAGGTTATACCAGCTGTACATATATGATTATATACAGTATATACCCAGGTTATACCAGCTGTACATATATAATGATATACAGTATATACCCAGGTTATACCGGCTGTACATATATAATTATATACAGTATATACCCAGGTTATACCGGCTGTACATATATAATTATATACAGTATATACCCAGGTTATACCGGCTGTACATATATAATTATATACAGTATATACCCAGGTTATACCAGCTGTACATATACAATTATATACAGTATATACCCAGGTTATACCGGCTGTACATATATAATTATATACAGTATATACCCAGGTTATGCCGGCTGTACATATAAAATTATATACAGTATATACCCAGGTTATACCGTCATGGTCCATATCACTATATATAAGAATACATATAGAGCAGACAGATTACACCAGGTAGAGTGTTCTGTGATATTTACCTTAGTGGAGGTTGTACAGATATACATGAGGGTCTCAATACTGACGGATCAGTAACTGGCACTGGCACAAGAACCGGTCAAAGCGCCATCATTGTATCCACTTACACAAATACACAACATACGTATCACGCGCGGCTCGCACACCCCTCCTATAGTGGGATCCAGTGGGCAGAGAGGCCAAGCCCGTCCGGCAGTTGCATTCAGCTCACTGTTGAAAGTCCAATGGCACACCAAATAGAGAAAGCGGCAGAGCTGCCAGACCCCCGTCCGTGATCCCCATCACTAGCACCGCCCCCAACACAAGGGGGCGCAGTATTGGATTGCTTCCTAGAACAATGGTGAACACAAAAGCTCAGAAAAGTCGGGCCCTCTTTTTCAGGTCATTGCGTCTCCAGAGAGGCAACTTGTCAAATTCTTGTATTGTCATCTTAAAAATGTCTTGAAAGACTTCGGGGGCCAAATGGGGCTGGAGAGAGAGAGATGGGAAAGGGGGGAATATCGTCTGCTACATATTATACATAAAGCTTTGTACATTTAAAAAACTGACCATCTGGACACCCTCACCCAAAAATTTGGGGGCCAATTGCCCCATAAACTACATCACAGGACACTAAGAAAGCCTTGTGGCATAAATGGGGTCTCCCCTCGATCTTCCTGCTTACAGATGGGGTGACAGGAGAGTTTGGGGTGTCACTATCCACATTTGTCATTCAGAATTCCAGGAAAGCTGGGTGAACAGCTGTGGTAGCAGCGCTGGAGGCTGTTCTGCTCATCCCCAAGCTTTCCTGGAATCAGATAAAACTTAGAAAGTGTTGACAGGAGAAGATTTTGCGTCATGATTTTTGGGAGGAAGTGGGATCTGCTCAGTAGATTTGGGGTCATGACCCTGGATTTCTGTCTCGCCCCGGGTGCACGCTCTTGTGATTGAGCAATATTGGGCAATGGAGCTGATACTAGGAGGAGGCGATCTCATCAGGACCCGGCGGTGATCACTTCCAGATGATGAAGATCGATTTCGACTTCCTCCTTTCCCGGAAGATTCCCCCGATAACTTCTGGGATCTCATCATAGTAATAATTTAATATGGCCGTGTATAATGATCTAGAATCAGGTCATGTGATCACCTACACACGAGCTCAGTGCATGGACCATTAGTGACCATGTCAGGAATACAAGGGATCCCTACGGGTGTGACCACACCAGGCTCCCCAGTCTGTTACCTCCAGTCTCGCCCTGTCCACGTCTCTCAGCATCTTGTTGCAGCCTCGGTTTGTCACCATCAGCATCTCGTAAGGATAAATCTAGGGTGAGCCAAGAAGAAGGACGAGCAAGACGTAAGGATGAAGCGAAAGACCCAGATGGAGCGCCAGGTATTAGAGACTGACCTGACACCTGGGGTGCAATGTTACTCAAAACCTCCAGGGGGCAGTATATAGATATAGATCTGTAGGTTCATTCTTCTAACCCCCAGTACAGCGCCGCACCTCCCATGAGGTTACCTGAAGCGACCACTTCAGGTGGCGCTATGCCAGGGCCCCGGGGAGGGCGGCATTTTTGCTTACCTAAGCCAGTCCAGGACAAGTTGTCCTGGACTGGCTTAGCATCACCGAGCAGTGGATTGGGGAGGCCCTGTGGACGCAGCGCTGCTCCAGCGGCCTCCCCTCACGCAGAGAGCAGGTTCTCTCCCTGCCTGCTCACGCCGCTCCGCCACGCCCCCTTCGCTCCGCCCCCTCCTCCGGGGGAGGGGGGGCGGCTTTCTGTCGTCCGCCTCGGGCGGCAAAAAAGGTAGGTTCACCCCTGGGGCCCAGTATGAAGATTTCATTACTACCTACCCCTGCAGAAACCCCACATTGGTTAATACCCAAAGAATCCATGCCAAGAGAAGGCTCCTGCATTGAACGTTGTGCCCCCTAGCGAAGACCCCTATGTGGTGGCGCCATCACCGGTTACATGCACACTTGCCTTAGGCTCCAGCATGTTAGGCATTGACACGCCCCTATCCAGTCTCATGACGGGAACATGGCCATCTGGTAGTGACTATGTGGAGAAACATTTAGAGAAGCACTAGTTACACAGAAAGCAGGAAGGGAACCCACACGGGGCGAGGGCGAGCCCACACGGGGTGAGGCGCACAAGGACAGGATGTTAGGCAGCAGGTAGGAGGCATTATACACAGAGAATATAGCTCAGGGTGCACAGCGCAGCTACACAAGGGCCACAATCTACCTGCAATGGGGCCCAGACATTCACTAATTGCTCCCCACACTGCCACATAGTGGTAGACATGGAGAACTGCATGAAGTCATTGCCTGTCCTCATCTTTGTTTTACCGACAGTCGGAGACTCTGCAAGCAGTGCAAACAGTCAAGTCTGAGGACTCTGCACAGACACCCCGAACAGTCACACACAAGGAAAAGTGGGTGAGCAACAGAGGGCGACAGCTTACTGCAGGGGTTAATGACATTACAATGCAGTGCAATATCCCAGAGCAGGCGACACTGGATTCCCGCACCACAGTGCTATATAACACAGAGCAAGCGGCACTGGATTCCTGGACCACAGTGCTACATAAGTTGCTTGCAGCACTGGATTCCTGCACTGCAGTGCTATATAACACAGAACAAGCAGCACTGGATTCCTGCACTGCATTGTTTCGCACTGTGCTCTGATCCCCGCCATCTCCATATGACTCCACTAACAATAGGACTGATCCCACATCACTATCAAATGCAGTGATCTGCAGCACAGAGGATGTCAGTAATGCAACACAACTGCACACAAGA
Source organism: Leptodactylus fuscus (assembly GCF_031893055.1). NCBI lineage: Eukaryota > Metazoa > Chordata > Amphibia > Anura > Leptodactylidae > Leptodactylus > Leptodactylus fuscus. Next base: position 1,435,983 of record NC_134274.1, on the reverse strand, counting down.
TATCACACACACCATACAGCACTGCACATACACATTATACACCAGTATATACACTATATACATATAATACACAGTGCACTATATAGACTGCACACAATGAGAACAACGCAACACACAGTCTACACCTGGCAATACCACCTCCAACCACATGGTGCAGCGTGGCACAGTGGCCGTACCAGGGACAAAGAAAGACTTGCGACAGAGCCCAAGGAAAACTTACCTGCAAGGAAATAGAGAAGACAAAGGACAGGTTAGGGGGCGTTCACACTACCGTCGGTGTCCGACAGGTAGTGTCCGCTCCAAATCTGTCAAGGACATTAGGAGCGGACACTAGCTGTGTCCGTGACACCTGTCATTTATTTCAATGGGCATCGGGTGCATTGTTTTGCACTCCGTGCCCGTCCTTCCCTGTGCGCAAGTGAAGATGTCCGACTTCTCACGCGGACAGAAGAACCCTGCATGCAGCTAGTGTCCGCTCCTAATGTCCGTGACAGATTTTGAGCGGACACTAGAAGCGGACACTACCTGTCAGACACCGACGGTAGTGTGAACGCTCCCTTAGAGGAGGGGGCACATACTTTCCAGAGTACAATATGCAAGGTGTCAGTGTGTGGTACATAGGGGGCGCCTCTCACCTCGCACTCCACCGCTGATGTCTCCAAAACTATCATACTGGACAAAATCCGTGGACACCGGCTGCAAGAGAGAGGAGAGAGTAAACCCACAGCCCAAATATGGAGTCACCTGATCTAATGGACTCACCAGAATGCAGAAATTCCGGAGCATCGGACACTCAGTCCTGTCATAAGGACACATTACAGGAATTTAAAGGGTATCAAACAAAAAATATAGGGCAAATCTAGGTAGTGTTTGACAGAAACCAACCATATTGACCCATAGGCCAACTACCACATAAGAACAAAAATCGGTATAAAAAGTATAACTTTATTGAAAAACATAAATAACAATAAATATGGATTCAGAGGCAATTTGTGCAACCAACAATGGATGCAATGAAATACATACTAGTAGGTTTCCATAAAGAAATGCACTTTATAATTAGTCAATGCAATATTGAATGACAAAAACAAGAGTACTCCATAGAGTGGGTATCATTCACTGTGTTCAAATAGGTATATGAAAGGATCATGGATCACTAGCAATTGCTGAAAGCTAACACATTAACCCACAATATTGCAGACATGAGAAAAGGCATATGAACTACATTTACATTACCTGTATGTATGGAAAGGCTTTCCCCCTGACGAAGCCACTTATGTGGTGAAACGCGCGTCGGGGCGCGTACTGATGCATGTTATACATACAGGTAATGTAAATGTAGTTCATATGCCTTTTCTCATGTCTGCAATATTGTGGGTTAATGTGTTAGCTTTCAGCAATTGCTAGTGATCCATGATCCTTTCATATACCTATTTGAACACAGTGAATGATACCCACTCTATGGAGTACTCTTGTTTTTGTCATTCAATATTGCATTGACTAATTATAAAGTGCATTTCTTTATGGAAACCTACTAGTATGTATTTCATTGCATCCATTGTTGGTTGCACAAATTGCCTCTGAATCCATATTTATTGTTATTTATGTTTTTCAATAAATTTATACTTTTTATACCGATTTTTGTTCTTATGTGGTAGTTGGCCTATGGGTCAATATGGTAGGAATTTAAAGGGATAGTTCACCTTGAGGGCCTAAGCCCTCCCCATTCTGAAGAGACCCTTACACGTTCACATCTTTCTCTTTACATGAAGACTCGAGGCCACAGAGAAACGCGGGGCCCCCTGCTGGTGACATTTCCAGAGTCTCTCCAGGAGAAGATTCAATAACATGAATATTTCACCATCATCAGTATAAGATGTGGCTAATTACAGGCTATGACCTACTAATCACATAGACTCCAATGTAATGGCGCCCCCTAGTGGAGCAATCATAGTGGAAAAGCAATAGAATAATAAGCCACAACTGTCCCAGGCCCCCAGTATATCACAGTGTGTATATATATATACATATACACACAACTGTCCCCGGCCCCCAGTATATCACTGTATATATATATATACACACACACACAACTGTCCCCGGCCCCCAGTATATCACTGTATATATATATATATATATATATATATATATATATATATATATACACACACACACACACACACAACTGTCCCCGGCCCCCAGTATATCACTGTACTGTATATAGTATATATACAGTATAGGCCTGATAACCCCCATCTACAAGAATGGAGACCAATATGACCCCAACAACTACAGAGGGATCTGCGTCAGCAGCACGCTAGGGAAACTGTTCAACAGCATCATCAATAACAGAATCCTCACCTTCCTCACACAACACGGGGTCCTCAGCAAGAGCCAAGCAGGGTTCATGCCAAACCACCGCACCACAGACCATATCTACACCCTGCACAGCCTCATCAAGACGCACGTCCACAACACCAGAAGAGGCAAGATATTCACCTGCTATAAAGGGGCCCTCAGGAGATAGCTCAGGCCTCAGGTAATATAAAGGGGCCCTCAGGAGATAGCTCAGCCCTCAGGTAATATAAAGGGGCCCTCAGGAGATAGCTCAGGCCTCAGGTAATATAAAGGGGCCCTCAGGAGATAGCTCAGCCCTCAGGTAATATAAAGGGGCCCTCAGGAGACAGCTCAGCCCTCAGGTAATATAAAGGGGCCCTCAGGAGATAGCTCAGCCCTCAGGTAATATAAAGGGGCCCTCAGGAGATAGCTCAGCCCTCAGGTGATATAAAGGGGCCCTCAGGAGATAGCTCAGCCCTCAGGTAATATAAAGGGGCCCTCAGGTGATAGCTAAGCCCTCAGGTAATATAAAGGGGCCCTCAGGTGATAGCTCAGCCCTCAGGTAATATAAAGGGGCCCTCAGGAGATAGCTCACCCTCAGGTAATATAAAGGGGCCCTCAGGTGATAGCTCAGCCCTCAGGTAATATAAAGGGGCCCTCAGGTGATAGCTCACCCTCAGGTAATATAAAGGGGCCCTCAGGAGATAGCTCAGCCCTCAGGTAATATAAAGGGGCCCTCAGGTGATAGCTCACCCTCAGGTGATATAAAGGGGCCCTCAGGTGATAGCTCAGCCCTCAGGTGATATAAAGGGGCCCTCAGGTGATAGCTCAGCCCTCAGGTGATATAAAGGGGCCCTCAGGAGATAGCTCAGCCCTCAGGTGATATAAAGGGGCCCTCAGGAGATAGCTCAGCCCTCAGGTAATATAAAGGGGCCCTCAGGAGATAGCTCAGCCCTCAGGTAATATAAAGGAGCCCTCAGGTGATAGCTAAGCCCTCAGGTAATATAAAGGGGCCCTCAGGTGATAGCTCACCCTCAGGTAATATAAAGGGGCCCTCAGGAGATAGCTCAGCCCTCAGGTAATATAAAGGGGCCCTCAGGAGACAGCTCACCCTCAGGTAATATAAAGGGGCCCTCAGGAGATAGCTCAGTCCTCAGGTAATATAAAGGGGCCCTCAGGTGATAGCTCAGCCCTCAGGTGATATAAAGGGGTCCTCAGGAGATAGCTCAGCCCTCAGGTAATATAAAGGGGCCCTCAGGAGATAGCTCAGCCCTCAGGTAATATAAAGGGGCCCTCAGGTGATAGCTCAGCCCTCAGGTAATATAAAGGGGCCCTCAGGAGACAGCTCAGCCCTCAGGTAATATAAAGGGGCCCTCAGGAGACAGCTCAGGCCTCAGGTAATATAAAGGGGCCCTCAGGAGACAGCTCAGGCCTCAGGTAATATAAAGGGGCCCTCAGGAGACATCAGTGGCCTCAGGTAATATAAAGGGGCCCTCAGGAGATAGCTCAGCCCTCAGGTAATATAAAGGGGCCCTCAGGAGACAGCTCACCCTCAGGTAATATAAAGGGGCCCTCAGGAGACAGCTCACCCTCAGGTAATATAAAGGGGCCCTCAGGAGACAGCTCAGGCCTCAGGTAATATAAAGGGGCCCTCAGGAGACAGCTCAGCCCTCAGGTAATATAAAGGGGCCCTCAGGAGACAGCTCAGGCCTCAGGTAATATAAAGGGGCCCTCAGGAGATAGCTCAGCCCTCAGGTAATATAAAGGGGCCCTCAGGAGACAGCTCACCCTCAGGTAATATAAAGGGGCCCTCAGGAGACAGCTCACCCTCAGGTAATATAAAGGGGCCCTCAGGAGACAGCTCAGGCCTCAGGTAATATAAAGGGGCCCTCAGGAGACAGCTCAGCCCTCAGGTAATATAAAGGGGCCCTCAGGAGATAGCTCAGCCCTCAGGTAATATAAAGGGGCCCTCAGGAGACATCAGTGGCCTCAGGTAATATAAAGGGGCCCTCAGGAGATAGCTCACCCTCAGGTAATATAAAGGGGCCCTCAGGAGACATCAGTGGCCTCAGGTAATATAAAGGGGCCCTCAGGAGATAGCTCAGCCCTCAGGTAATATAAAGGGGCCCTCAGGAGACAGCTCAGTCCTCAGGTAATATAAAGGGGCCCTCAGGTGATAGCTCAGCCCTCAGGTAATATAAAGGGGCCCTCAGGAGATAGCTCACCCTCAGGTAATATAAAGGGGCCCTCAGGAGATAGCTCACCCTCAGGTAATATAAAGGGGCCCTCAGGAGATAGCTCAGCCCTCAGGTAATATAAAGGGGCCCTCAGGAGATAGCTCAGGCCTCAGGTGATATAAAGGGGCCCTCAGGAGATAGCTCACCCTCAGGTAATATAAAGGGGCCCTCAGGAGATAGCTCAGCCCTCAGGTAATATAAAGGGGCCCTCAGGAGACATCAGTGGCCTCAGGTAATATAAAGGGGCCCTCAGGAGATAGCTCACCCTCAGGTAATATAAAGGGGCCCTCAGGAGACATCAGTGGCCTCAGGTAATATAAAGGGGCCCTCAGGAGATAGCTCAGCCCTCAGGTAATATAAAGGGGCCCTCAGGAGACAGCTCAGTCCTCAGGTAATATAAAGGGGCCCTCAGGTGATAGCTCAGCCCTCAGGTAATATAAAGGGGCCCTCAGGAGATAGCTCACCCTCAGGTAATATAAAGGGGCCCTCAGGTGATAGCTCACCCTCAGGTAATATAAAGGGGCCCTCAGGAGATAGCTCAGCCCTCAGGTAATATAAAGGGGCCCTCAGGAGATAGCTCAGGCCTCAGGTGATATAAAGGGGCCCTCAGGAGATAGCTCACCCTCAGGTAATATAAAGGGGCCCTCAGGTGATAGCTCACCCTCAGGTAATATAAAGGGGCCCTCAGGAGATAGCTCACCCTCAGGTAATATAAAGGGGCCCTCAGGAGACAGCTCAGCCCTCAGGTAATATAAAGGGGCCCTCAGGAGACAGCTCAGCCCTCAGGTAATATAAAGGAGCCCTCAGGTGATAGCTCAGCCCTCAGGTAATATAAAGGGGCCCTCAGGAGACAGCTCAGCCCTCAGGTAATATAAAGGGGCCCTCAGGAGATAGCTCAGGCCTCAGGTGATATAAAGGGGCCCTCAGGAGATAGCTCACCCTCAGGTAATATAAAGGGGCCCTCAGGTGATAGCTCACCCTCAGGTAATATAAAGGGGCCCTCAGGAGATAGCTCACCCTCAGGTAATATAAAGGGGCCCTCAGGAGACAGCTCAGCCCTCAGGTAATATAAAGGGGCCCTCAGGAGACAGCTCAGCCCTCAGGTAATATAAAGGAGCCCTCAGGTGATAGCTCACCCTCAGGTAATATAAAGGGGCCCTCAGGAGATAGCTCAGCCCTCAGGTAATATAAAGGAGCCCTCAGGTGATAGCTCACCCTCAGGTAATATAAAGGGGCCCTCAGGTGATAGCTCAGCCCTCAGGTAATATAAAGGGGCCCTCAGGTGATAGCTCAGCCCTCAGGTAATATAAAGGGGCCCTCAGCAGATAGCTCAGGCCTCAGGTAATATAAAGGGGCCCTCAGGAGATAGCTCAGGCCTCAGGTAATATAAAGGGGCCCTCAGGAGATAGCTCAGGCCTCAGGTAATATAAAGGGGCCCTCAGGAGATAGCTCAGGCCTCAGGTAATATAAAGGGGCCCTCAGGTGATAGCTCAGCCCTCAGGTAATATAAAGGGGCCCTCAGGAGATAGCTCAGGCCTCAGGTAATATAAAGGGGCCCTCAGGTGATAGCTCAGCCCTCAGGTAATATAAAGGGGCCCTCAGGTGATAGCTCAGCCCTCAGGTGATATAAAGGGGCCCTCAGGAGATAGCTCAGCCCTCAGGTGATATAAAGGGGCCCTCAGGTGATAGCTCAGCCCTCAGGTGATATAAAGGGGCCCTCAGGAGATAGCTCAGCCCTCAGGTGATATAAAGGGGCCCTCAGGTGATAGCTCAGCCCTCAGGTGATATAAAGGGGCCCTCAGGTGATAGCTCAGCCCTCAGGTGATATAAAGGGGCCCTCAGGAGATAGCTCAGCCCTCAGGTGATATAAAGGGGCCCTCAGGAGATAGCTCACCCTCAGGTGATATAAAGGGGCCCTCAGGTGATAGCTCAGCCCTCAGGTGATATAAAGGGGCCCTCAGGTGATAGCTCAGCCCTCAGGTGATATAAAGGGGCCCTCAGGTGATAGCTCAGCCCTCAGGTGATATAAAGGGGCCCTCAGGAGATAGCTCAGCCCTCAGGTGATATAAAGGGGCCCTCAGGAGATAGCTCAGCCCTCAGGTGATATAAAGGGGCCCTCAGGAGATAGCTCAGCCCTCAGGTAATATAAAGGGGCCCTCAGGAGACAGCTCACCCTCAGGTAATATAAAGGGGCCCTCAGGAGATAGCTCAGGCCTCAGGTGATATAAAGGGGCCCTCAGGAGATAGCTCACCCTCAGGTAATATAAAGGGGCCCTCAGGTGATAGCTCACCCTCAGGTAATATAAAGGGGCCCTCAGGAGATAGCTCAGGCCTCAGGTAATATAAAGGGGCCCTCAGGTGATAGCTCACCCTCAGGTAATATAAAGGGGCCCTCAGGAGATAGCTCAGCCCTCAGGTAATATAAAGGGGCCCTCAGGAGATAGCTCAGCCCTCAGGTAATATAAAGGGGCCCTCAGGAGATAGCTCAGCCCTCAGGTAATATAAAGGGGCCCTCAGGAGATAGCTCAGCCCTCAGGTAATATAAAGGGGCCCTCAGGAGACAGCTCAGCCCTCAGGTAATATAAAGGGGCCCTCAGGTGATAGCTCAGGCCTCAGGTGATATAAAGGGGCCCTCAGGAGATAGCTCACCCTCAGGTGATATAAAGGGGCCCTCAGGAGATAGCTCAGCCCTCAGGTAATATAAAGGGGCCCTCAGGTGATAGCTCAGTCCTCAGGGCACTGCCATGGCTATCAGGTCTGTACTCGGATAACTATTCCTGTCAGTACCAGAGCAGACCTGCTAGAGAAGACGCATGCGGTACCGCCATCCCCCGCTCTCACCTCAGCTGCGGCCGTTAATGGAGAATCTTCTGCGCGCTGGGCGGAGCCTCCTCTGTGACGTCACCGCTACTGCTCGGCGCGAAAAGCCCTCAGCCAATCCGTGCGGCGCAGCGGCGTCTGTCACGTGATGTGCGGAGGTTCCTGGGACATGTAGTGCGGCCTGATGCAAGGTAATGGCGGTGTATTCAGCTATAGTGTTACTGGTGTCTATAGGGGGCGCTATAGTGTCACCACACCAGTGTCTATGGAGTGCTATAGAGTCACTACACCAGTGTCTATGGAGTGCTATAGAGTCACCACACCAGTGTCTATAGGGGGCGCTATAGTGTCACTACACCTGTGTCTATAGGGGGTGCTATAGTGTCACCACACCAGTGTATAGGGGGTGCTATAGTGTCACCACACCAGTGTCTATAGGGGGCGCTATAGTGTCACTACACCAGTGTATAGGGGGGTGCTATAGTGTCACCACACCAGTGTCTATAGGGGGCGCTATAGTGTCACTACACCAGTGTATAGGGGGGTGCTATAGTGTCACCACACCAGTGTCTATGGAGTGCTATAGTGTCACCACACCAGTGTCTATGGAGTGCTATAGTGTCACTACACCTGTGTCTATAGGGGGCGCTATAGTGTCACTACCCCAGTGTCTATGGGGGGCGCTATAGTGTCACTACACCAGTGTCTATGGGGGGCGCTATAGTGTCACTACACCTGTGTCTATAGGGGGTGCTATAGTGTCACTACCCCAGTGTCTATGGGGGGCGCTATAGTGTCACTACACCAGTGTCTATGGGGGGCGCTATAGTGTCACTACACCAGTGTCTATGGGGGGCGCTATAGTGTCACTACACCTGTGTCTATAGGGGGTGCTATAGTGTCACTACCCCAGTGTCTATAGGGGGCGCTATAGTGTCACTACACCAGTGTCTATGGGGGGCGCTATAGTGTCACTACCCCAGTGTCTATAGGGGGCGCTATAGTGTCACTACACCTGTGTCTTGTGCTGTCATAGAGAAACAGCCGCAGGTTTGCTTTGAAGTCATTAGGGATCGGATCTGGTAAACACAAAATATATATTGTTGTTTTTTGGACACATGCATGTTACGTTATTCTACTTCTATAGGCGACACGTAGGACCTATTATTTTCCGCCAGTACGTGTAAGCTTTGGAATGAATTCCGGCCACTTTCAGCCTTTGGCCCTGGGACTTATAGAAGTCCCACAATGTCGCCTATAGAAGTAGATTAACATAACATACGTGTGTCCAAAAACAAATCTATACATTTTGTGATTACCAGATCCAACCCCTAATGACTTCAACACAAAACTGCAGCGATCGCTCTATGACAGCACAGCGATAGGACGGCGACATTTTTTTATTACTCGCAAACTTTTCATTTCTCTCTGGACCCAATGCTGAAGTGGCGGCAGGAGCAGTGTTATCATAGGCGAGCAGGAGTCGTGAGGCAGTGATGCGTATTGTGGTGCCCCCTCTTACTGATGTGTATTGTGGTGCCCCCTCTTACTGATGTGTATTGTGGTGCCCCCTCTTACTGATGTGTATTTTGGTGCCTCCTCTTACTGATGCGTATTGTGGTGCCCCCTCTTACTCATGCGTATTGTGGTGCCCCCTCTTACTGATGCGTATTGTGGTGCCCCCTCTTACTGATGCGTATTGTGGTGCCCCCTCTTACTGATGCGTATTGTGGTGCCCCCTCTTACTGATGCGTATTGTGGTGCCCCCTCTTACTGATGCGTATTGTGGTGCCCCCTCTTACTGATGCGTATTGTGGTGCCTCCTCTTACTGATGCGTATTGTGGTGCCCCCTCTTACTGATGCGTATTGTGGTGCCTCCTCTTACTGATGCGTATTGTGGTGCCTCCTCTTACTGATGTGTATTTTGGTGCCTCCTCTCACTGATGCGTATTGTGGTGCCTCCTCTCACTGATGCGTATTGTGGTGCCCCCTCTTACTCATGTGTATTTTGGTGCCTCCTCTTACTGATGCGCATTTTGGTGCCTCCTCTTACTGATGCGAATTGTGGTGCCCCCTCTTCCTGATGTGTATTTCGATGCCTCCTCTTACTGATGTGTATTTTGGTGCCTCCTCTTTCATGGCCTCCCTTTCTTCTGCAGAGCGCTCACAATGGCCTGGAGTTATCTCACCACCTTCCTACAAGAGATTGACCAGCACTCCACCTTTGTGGGGAAGATCTGGATGACTTTCTTTATCATTTTCCGCCTGGTGCTGACAGCTGTCGGAGGAGAGACCGTCTATTCTGATGAGAACAGCAACTTCCGATGTAACTCGGCCCAGCCGGGCTGCGAGAATGTCTGCTATGACACGTTCGCTCCCCTGTCTCAGGTGCGATTCTGGGCCTTCCAGATCATCGTGGTGTCCACTCCTTCTATAATCTACCTTGGCTTTGCAATGCATCGTATAGCGCGGCGCTCTGAAGATCAACGTCTGCTAGAGGAACGTAAGGGTCGAAAACACAGGAAACAGGGTGATGAAGGAGAGGAGGATGGAAATGAGGGGCAAGAAGATGGGAGTGAGAAGAGGCACGACGGGCGCTCACGTATTAAGCAGGATGGTTTGATGACAGCCTATGTGGCCCAGCTTCTTGTGCGCTTGGTCCTAGAAGTCGGCTTTCTCTATGGCCAGTACCTGTTATATGGCTTTACTGTGGAGCCCTCGTACATATGCACACGGAAGCCCTGTCCTCATGATGTGGACTGCTTTGTGTCCCGCCCCACAGAGAAGACCATATTCCTCCTCACCATGTACGCCGTCAGTGGTCTTTGTCTTCTGCTCAACGTGTTGGAAGTCTTTCATTTGGGAATAGGACGTATCCGAGACAGTGTGTCAGTGCCAGAGGAAACCAAACCCCCTGCCAAGTCATCTTACGATTGCTCCAAGTACCAACCAAAAGTGCAGAAGACCATTGTGTCTGAAATCTCTGAGCTGTCTCCACGTGAAAAGAACATGGAGAAGGTACGTCAGCAGCTGAAGACGACCCAGGAGCTCCTGCACCGGGCTCTGCAGTCATGTCCTACGTTTGATCTCATCGATGCCAGTCCTGAAGGAAACATTGGAGTGGTGGAGCCGAACCTCGAGAACCTGGAACAAAGAGTGTTTCTCAGCAGGAGGTCAGGTAAGCTTCACATAGATGAGGTCAACAGATCCTCCATAGATAGACATCCTGCAGAAGTGAGAAGTGGCTGCCATGTTCCCAGCAGATTAGTAAGGGCCCTTGCAGCGGGACTGGCTCCACTCATGTCCTGAAGAGGTGCAGGTAGAGAGTATACAGGAGTATATACTGTGCTGTATGTAATCTCTTCACTCTTCATTGCCAGGTTTGGTGTGTTAGATGCTGTGAGGAGCGTGCTGCGCTAGAGGAGGAGGACGCTGCACATGAGAAGACGACGTATAGCGATGTTTATAGCACAGCTCTGGTATGGGCCGAGCACCAGCCTACAATTACCCAACCACTGATGCCTTTCCTGTTCTGTTAGGAGTTTTGTTTACAGAGCCATCAGATGGGCCCCTGGAATGTACAAGTGGCCCCAATATGTGCCTGGTTTATACAATGTTTCATGTAAGTTGAGGACGAGGGTCGTTGCCTCTGTTTTTAATAAAGGAGTTTGTCATGATGTGACCTAAAATGTCCCTAGTACGTTATAGCCCTCAGAGGAGGACGGCAGATCCAGCGGACATACACTGGGCTGCAGCATGATGGAGGTAAGTGGGCACGCCTCTCACTGGCCTTAATAATAGGCAATGTAATAATAGACAAGGTAAGTGGTCACTTACCTGCATCATGCTGCGGTCTGGAGCGGTCACTTACCTGCATCATGCTGCGGTCTGGAGCGGTCACTTACCTGCATCATGCTGCGGTCTGGAGCGGTCACTTACCTGCATCATGCTGCGGTCTGGAGCGGTCACTTACCTGCATCATGCTGCGGTCTGGAGCGGTCACTTACCTGCATCATGCTGCGGTCTGGAGCGGTCACTTACCTGCATCATGCTGAGGTCTGGAGCCGTCGCTTACCTGCATCATGCTGCGGGCTGGAGCGGTCGCTTACCTGCATCATGCTGCGGTCTAGAGCGGTCACTTACCTGCATCATGCTGCGGTCTGGAGCGGTCACTTACCTGCATCATGCTGCGGTCTGGAGCGGTCACTTACCTGCATCATGCTGCGGTCTGGAACGGTCACTTACCTGCATCATGCTGCGGTCTGGAGCGGTCACTTACCTGCATCATGCTGAGGTCTGGAGCGGTCACTTACCTGCATCATGCTGCGGTCTGGAGCGGTCACTTACCTGCATCATGCTGCAGTCTGGAGCGGTCACTTACCTGCATCATGCTGCGGCCTGGAGCGGTCACTTACCTGCATCATACTGAGGTCTGGAGCGGTCACTTACCTGCATCATGCTGCGGTCTGGAGCGGTCACTTACCTGCATCATGCTGAGGTCTGGAGCTGTCGTTTTTGGCATCTGACAGCTCTGAGACTGAGCAGGACACGTTAGCAGTCATGTCCAGCCGCACTACAACCCCCGGTGCACACAGTGAAGCGGCCATTGTGCAGACATAGTCCAGCCCCGAGCTGAGAGCGCTGTAAGGTCCTGGGCTCACACCCATTTCCTGCTGACAGACTCCCGGTAACCTCACCACGGTTCTGTTCTTTAATAAAAACCCTTCTGTAAATCCTGTGATTCATCTCCGTCATATCCGCCGTCAGGGCTTTATATCTGTGTGATTTTATCTGTGTATGTGATGTGTGTAGGTGAGGTGTCCGCTATGTGTTTGTGATATGTGGAGGTAAGATGTCCGCTATGTGTATGTGATGTGTGTAGGTGAGGTGTCCGCTATGTGTATGATATGTGTAGCTGAGGTGTCAGCTATGTGTATGTGATATGTGCAGGGTCGGACTGGCCCACTGGGAAACCAGTGAATCCCCCGGTGGACCCCAAGCACATGTTACCAATGCAAATGCATTGCTCAGGGGCCCGATCTGGATCTAACCATGACGATCCGGCCCCTGAGCAATGTATTTGCATTGGCGACATGAGCACTAGTAGGGGACCTGCAGCTGCCATCTTAGCTGTTGAGAGTTGTAGCCTTCACCCCACAGCTAATTCCTCACTGTATTGTTATGCTGGCGCCTGCTCTAGGGCTCTACCTAAGTCGCAGAAACCGCTGAGGACATTTCTATCCGTCACTTTCAGTTTGGAAATGGCGGACACCTAGCGGACCACATTATAGCCAGGCGGCCACCATAGCTGCCCAGTGTCTGCTGTTTTATACAGTTATACTGTTTTATACAGCAGACACCATACGCTAAAGCGTGCAGTCAGCGCATGCACTGACCGCGAGCATTAACCCCTCTGGCACCTCGGTCAAAGCTGACCAAGGCGCCATTTTAGCTATTGCAGGCTACTCTATGTACTACTCTATGTAGCCAACCATAGCAATGACGTTTTTTTTGCAATGCATTAGCTGATAAAGCGTTGCATTAGGGATCAGACTTCCTGGGGTTCAAGACCACTAGGGGGTCTAATAAAACAGAAAATGAAAATCAAAAAATGCCCGTGGCTGGAAGGAGTTAAAGGGTTATCCACATTCTAATATAGATACACCTCCAGTATTAAATTTGCATGGGTCCAACATGCAGGACCCCCCCAAAGATCAGCTGCAGAGGAATAGCATGGCTCCCAGTAATGTTCCCATACCAGGGGCCACGCTGCTCACTAGCCGTATAAAGTGTGGCTTTAGGTACTGCAGCGCTGTCCCATTGAAGTCTATGAAGCAGCACTACAATACCAAAAGCCGCCGCTGCGCTTTGTACAGTGAGTGAGCAGCGAGGCTCCCCGTATGGAAGTGTCTGAAATAGTGACGTACAAGATTTCGGCTATCTCAAGTACTCCCATTAAAGTAAGAGAGGGCACGGACGCCTCCTGTCCAGCAGGCCACGGCTACATTCGGCCTGGAATCAGAGACTAAATTCACTGTGTGGAGATAACCCCATTGTCAGGACCGGGACCTGGATTCATTATGGTCTGTCCTATGGATAAAGTGGTCGTAGTTACTGGTGACTCCGGCCTCCTAATAATTCAGGAGCATGGAAGGGATTCAGATGTAGGAAGTGGAGGTCAGTGGGGATTTGTGTCCCTGCAGTGCAAGAGCCATAGTCAGGGCGCGTCTCTGTCCTTAAGGCCGGCGCCCACTTGGTGTAAACGCCGTGGAAAAAAAAGCAGCGTTTTACAATCACAGCAAAGTGAATGGGATTCTAGAAATTCCCATCCCCACTTTGTGTTAAAATAGTTTTGCACACTATTGTGCACGAAAATGCACTTTAAACGTACATGATGCAGTGTGTGATGAGTAAGGAGAGCGGAGGTCCCTTATAGGATTGCATATAGCATGCCGTGTGTGATGAGTAAGGTGAGCGGAGGTCCCTTATAGGATTGCATATAGCACGCAGTGTGTGATGAGTAAGGTGAGCGGAGGTCCCTTATAGGATTGCATATAGCACGCAGTGTGTGATGAGTAAGGTGAGCGGAGGTCCCTTATAGGATTGCATATAGCACGCAGTGTGTGATGAGTAAGGGGAGCGGAGGTCCCTTATAGGATTGCATATAGCACGCAGTGTGTGATGAGTAAGGGGAGCGGAGGTCCCTTATAGGATTGCATATAGCACGCAGTGTGAGGAGTAAGGGGAGCGGAGGTCCCTTATAGAATTGCATATAGCACTCAGTGTGTGATGAGTAAGGGGAGCGGAGGTCCCTTATAGGATTGCATATAGCACGCAGTGTGTGATGAGTAAGGTGAGCGGAGGTCCCTTATAGGATTGCATATAGCACGCAGTGTGTGATGAGTAAGGGGAGCGGAGGTCCCTTATAGGATTGCATATAGCACGCAGTGTGTGATGAGTAAGGGGAGCGGAGGTCCCTTATAGGATTGCATATAGCACGCAGTGTGAGGAGTAAGGGGAGCGGAGGTCCCTTATAGGATTGCATATAGCACGCAGTGTGTGATGAGTAAGGTGAGCGGAGGTCCCTTATAGGATTGCATATAGCACGCAGTGTGTGATGAGTAAGGTGAGCGGAGGTCCCTTATAGGATTGCATATAGCACGCAGTGTGTGATGAGTAAGGTGAGCGGAGGTCCCTTATAGGATTGCATATAGCACGCCGTGTGTGATGAGTAAGGTGAGCGGAGGTCCCTTATAGGATTGCATATAGCACGCCGTGTGTGATGAGTAAGGTGAGCGGAGGTCCCTTATAGGATTGCATATAGCACGCAGTGTGTGATGAGTAAGGAGAGCGGAGGTCCCTTATAGGATTGCATATAGCACGCAGTGTGTGATGAGTAAGGTGAGCGGAGGTCCCTTATAGGATTGCATATAGCACGCAGTGTGTGATGAGTAAGGTGAGCGGAGGTCCCTTATAGGATTGCATATAGCACGCAGTGTGTGATGAGTAAGGTGAGCGGAGGTCCCTTATAGGATTGCATATAGCACGCAGTGTGTGATGAGTAAGGTGAGCGGAGGTCCCTTATAGGATTGCATATAGCACGCAGTGTGTGATGAGTAAGGAGAGCGGAGGTCCCTTATAGGATTGCATATAGCACGCAGTGTGTGATGAGTAAGGAGAGCGGAGGTCCCTTATAGGATTGCATATAGCACGCAGTGTGTGATGAGTAAGGTGAGCGGAGGTCCCTTATAGGATTGCATATAGCACGCAGTGTGTGATGAGTAAGGTGAGCGGAGGTCCCTTATAGGATTGCATATAGCACGCAGTGTGTGATGAGTAAGGGGAGCGGAGGTCCCTTATAGGATTGCATATAGCACGCAGTGTGTGATGAGTAAGGGGAGCGGAGGTCCCTTATAGGATTGCATATAGCACGCAGTGTGTGATGAGTAAGGGGAGCGGAGGTCCCTTATAGGATTGCATATAGCACGCAGTGTGTGATGAGTAAGGGGAGCGGAGGTCCCTTATAGGATTGCATATAGCACGCAGTGTGTGATGAGTAAGGGGAGCGGAGGTCCCTTATAGGATTGCATATAGCACTCAGTGTGTGATGAGTAAGGTGAGCGGAGGTCCCTTATAGGATTGCATATAGCACGCAGTGTGAGGAGTAAGGAGAGCGGAGGTCCCTTATAGGATTGCATATAGCACGCAGTGTGAGGAGTAAGGAGAGCGGAGGTCCCTTATAGGATTGCATATAGCACTCAGTGTGTGATGAGTAAGGTGAGCGGAGGTCCCTTATAGGATTGCATATAGCACGCAGTGTGTGATGAGTAAGGTGAGCGGAGGTCCCTTATAGGATTGCATATAGCACGCAGTGTGTGATGAGTAAGGAGAGCGGAGGTCCCTTATAGGATTGCATATAGCACGCAGTGTGAGGAGTAAGGGGAGCGGAGGTCCCTTATAGGATTGCATATAGCACGCAGTGTGTGATGAGTAAGGAGAGCGGAGGTCCCTTATAGGATTGCATATAGCACGCAGTGTGAGGAGTAAGGGGAGCGGAGGTCCCTTATAGGATTGCATATAGCACGCAGTGTGTGATGAGTAAGGAGAGCAGAGGTCCCTTATAGGATTGCATATAGCACGCAGTGTGTGATGAGTAAGGTGAGCGGAGGTCCCTTATAGGATTGCATATAGCACGCAGTGTGTGATGAGTAAGGTGAGCGGAGGTCCCTTATAGGATTGCATATAGCACGCAGTGTGTGATGAGTAAGGAGAGCGGAGGTCCCTTATAGGATTGCATATAGCACGCAGTGTGTGATGAGTAAGGAGAGCGGAGGTCCCTTATAGGATTGCATATAGCACGCAGTGTGTGATGAGTAAGGGGAGCGGAGGTCCCTTATAGGATTGCATATAGCACGCAGTGTGTGATGAGTAAGGGGAGCGGAGGTCCCTTATAGGATTGCATATAGCACGCAGTGTGTGATGAGTAAGGGGAGCGGAGGTCCCTTATAGGATTGCATATAGCACTCAGTGTGTGATGAGTAAGGTGAGCGGAGGTCCCTTATAGGATTGCATATAGCACGCAGTGTGAGGAGTAAGGAGAGCGGAGGTCCCTTATAGGATTGCATATAGCACTCAGTGTGTGATGAGTAAGGGGAGCGGAGGTCCCTTATAGGATTGCATATAGCACGCAGTGTGAGGAGTAAGGAGAGCGGAGGTCCCTTATAGGATTGCATATAGCACTCAGTGTGTGATGAGTAAGGGGAGCGGAGGTCCCTTATAGGATTGCATATAGCACGCAGTGTGTGATGAGTAAGGAGAGCGGAGGTCCCTTATAGGATTGCATATAGCACGCAGTGTGAGGAGTAAGGAGAGCGGAGGTCCCTTATAGGATTGCATATAGCACGCAGTGTGTGATGAGTAAGGTGAGCGGAGGTCCCTTATAGGATTGCATATAGCACGCAGTGTGTGATGAGTAAGGGGAGCGGAGGTCCCTTATAGGATTGCATATAGCACGCAGTGTGTGATGAGTAAGGTGAGCGGAGGTCCCTTATAGGATTGCATATAGCACGCAGTGTGTGATGAGTAAGGGGAGCGGAGGTCCCTTATAGGATTGCATATAGCACGCAGTGTGTGATGAGTAAGGTGAGCGGAGGTCCCTTATAGGATTGCATATAGCACGCAGTGTGAGGAGTAAGGAGAGCGGAGGTCCCTTATAGGATTGCATATAGCACTCAGTGTGTGATGAGTAAGGGGAGCGGAGGTCCCTTATAGGATTGCATATAGCACGCAGTGTGAGGAGTAAGGAGAGCGGAGGTCCCTTATAGGATTGCATATAGCACTCAGTGTGTGATGAGTAAGGGGAGCGGAGGTCCCTTATAGGATTGCATATAGCACGCAGTGTGTGATGAGTAAGGAGAGCGGAGGTTCCTTATAGGATTGCATATAGCACTCTGTGTGATGAGTAAGGGGAGCGGAGGTCCCTTATAGGATTGCATATAGCACGCAGTGTGAGGAGTAAGGAGAGCGGAGGTCCCTTATAGGATTGCATATAGCACTCAGTGTGTGATGAGTAAGGAGAGCGGAGGTCCCTTATAGGATTGCATATAGCACTCAGTGTGTGATGAGTAAGGAGAGCGGAGGTCCCTTATAGGATTGCATATAGCACTCAGTGTGTGATGAGTAAGGGGAGCGGAGGTCCCTTATAGGATTGCATATAGCACGCAGTGTGAGGAGTAAGGAGAGCGGAGGTCCCTTATAGGATTGCATATAGCACGCAGTGTGTGATGAGTAAGGTGAGCGGAGGTCCCTTATAGAATTGCATATAGCACTCAGTGTGTGATGAGTAAGGGGAGCGGAGGTCCCTTATAGGATTGCATATAGCACGCAGTGTGAGGAGTAAGGAGAGCGGAGGTCCCTTATAGGATTGCATATAGCACTCAGTGTGTGATGAGTAAGGGGAGCGGAGGTCCCTTATAGGATTGCATATAGCACTCAGTGTGTGATGAGTAAGGGGAGCGGAGGTCCCTTATAGGATTGCATATAGCACGCAGTGTGTGATGAGTAAGGTGAGCGGAGGTCCCTTATAGGATTGCATATAGCACTCAGTGTGTGATGAGTAAGGGGAGCGGAGGTCCCTTATAGGATTGCATATAGCACGCAGTGTGTGATGAGTAAGGTGAGCGGAGGTCCCTTATAGGATTGCATATAGCACTCAGTGTGTGATGAGTAAGGTGAGCGGAGGTCCCTTATAGGATTGCATATAGCACGCAGTGTGTGATGAGTAAGGAGAGCGGAGGTCCCTTATAGGATTGCATATAGCACGCAGTGTGATGAGTAAGGGGAGCGGAGGTCCCTTATAGGATTGCATATAGCACGCAGTGTGTGATGAGTAAGGAGAGCGGAGGTCCCTTATAGGATTGCATATAGCACGCAGTGTGTGATGAGTAAGGTGAGCGGAGGTCCCTTATAGGATTGCATATAGCACGCAGTGTGTGATGAGTAAGGAGAGCGGAGGTCCCTTATAGGATTGCATATAGCACGCAGTGTGAGGAGTAAGGAGAGCGGAGGTCCCTTATAGGATTGCATATAGCACTCAGTGTGTGATGAGTAAGGAGAGCGGAGGTCCCTTATAGGATTGCATATAGCACTCAGTGTGTGATGAGTAAGGGGAGCGGAGGTCCCTTATAGGATTGCATATAGCACGCAGTGTGAGGAGTAAGGAGAGCGGAGGTCCCTTATAGGATTGCATATAGCACTCAGTGTGTGATGAGTAAGGTGAGCGGAGGTCCCTTATAGGATTGCATATAGCACGCAGTGTGTGATGAGTAAGGGGAGCGGAGGTCCCTTATAGGATTGCATATAGCACGCAGTGTGTGATGAGTAAGGTGAGTTGATATACAGTGAGTGGATACATCTGTGGATGAGACAGATTTGTAACAATTTTGAGAACAAACCCCACAGCAGACAGGCCACATTACAGAGAGTAACTTTAATTGTCCCGCATAATGTCCGCGCATCTTGGCTCCGCCCTCACGCCGTCTTCAGTTCACTTTCTCAAAGTATTCTCTAGAACCTTCAGGATTTGGCTTAATCTGGAAGAGAAAGAACGTCAGAAACTCAGCAGATCTGCATCATAATGGGAACCTGTGAGCACATTGATCGCAACCAACATGCAACTCGTCCACACTGCACGTGTCCCTGACGTCTCCAAAACAGCAAATGAGAATTACAGGGGATGCAAAAACAATAAAGAAAAATGTCCCAATGGTCCAATTCACAAACCTAAGAAACGCAGTCCACACATGTCAGCCTGACAATTGGCGATATATCTGAATCACCTATTTACACAGGCCTCCATACACTTCTATGGATATTGGCAGCACGTCTGAGTAATACCATGTACATGGGGGGAATACAGTGATCGCTCCTCCTCCATACACTTCTATGGAACATCAGCAGCTCATCTCAGTAATGCCATGTTCATGGGAATACAGTGATTGCTCCTTCTCCATACTCTTCTATACAGTCCTATGAAAAAGTTTGGGCACCCCTATTAATCTTAATCCTTGTTAGTTCTATATATTTTGGTGTTTGCCATGTCAGTCTGATATATCTAATAACTGATGGACACAGTAATATTTCAGGATAGAAATGAGGTTTATTGTACTAACAGAAAATGTGCAATATGCATTAAACGAAAGTTTGACTGGTGCAAAAGTATGGGCACCTCAACAGAAAAGTGACATTAATATTTAGTAGATCCTCCTTTTGCCTCTAGTCGCTTCCTGTAGCTTTTAATCAGTTCCTGGATGAAGGTATTTTGGACCATTCCTCTTTACAATTCGCGTTCAGTTCAGTTAGATGGTCGCCGAGCATGGACAGCCCGCTTCCAATCATCCCACAGATGTTCAATGATATTCAGGTCTGGGGACTGGGATGGCCATTCCAGAACATTGTAATTGTTCCTCTGCATGAATGCCTGAGGATTTGGAGCGGTGTTTTGGATCATTGTCTTGCTGAAATATCCATCCCCGGCGTAACTTCAACTTCGTCACTGATTCTTGAACATTATTCTCAAGAATCTGCTGATACTGAGTGGAATCCATGCGACCCTCAACTTTAACAAGATTCCCGATGCCGGCATTGGCCACACAGCCCCAAAGCATGATGGAACCTCCACCAAATTTTACAGTGGGTAGCATGTGTTTTTCTTGGAATGCTGTTTTTTTTGGACGCCATGCATAACGCCTTTTTGTATGACCAAACAACTCATTCTTTGTTTCATCAGTCCACAGGACCTTCTTCCAAAATGAAGCTGGCTTGTCCAGGCATACCTCAGGCAACTCTATTTGTGGCGTACGTGCAGAAACGGCTTCTTTCTCATCACTCTCCCATACAGCTTCTCCTTGTGCAAAGTGCGCTGTATAGTTGACCGATGCACAGTGACACCATCTGCAGCAAGATGATGCTGCAGCTCTTTGGAGGTGGTCTGTGGATTGTCCTTGACTGTTCTCACCATTCTTCTTCTCTGCCTTTCTGATATTTTTCTTGGCCTGCCACTTCTGGGCTTAACAAGAACTGTCCCTGTGGTCTTCCATCTCCTTACTATGTTCCTCACAGTGGAAACTGACAGGTTAAATCTCTGAGACAACTTTTTGTCTCCTTCCCCTGAACAACTATGTGGAACAATCTATGTTTTCAGATCATTTGAGAGCGGGCTGTCCATGCTCGGCCACCATCAAACTGAACTGAACGCAAATTGTAAAGAGGAATGGTCCAAAATCCCTTCATCCAGGATCCAGGAACTGATTAACAGCTACAGGAAGCGACTAGAGGCAAAAGGAGGATCTACTAAATATTAATGTCACTTTTCTGGTGAGGTGCCCAGACTTTTGCACCAGTCACATTTTGGTGTAATGCATATTGCACATTTTCTGTACAATAAACCTCATTCCAATCCTGAAATATTACTGTGTCCATCAGTTATTAGAGAGATCAGACTGACATGGCAAACACCAGAATATTTACAGCGATTAATAGGGGGGCACTAACTTATACACAGGACTGTAGAGTACTACCTGAAGTTTCCAGAGAGTGAGGTGCTGACACTTCATCCACCATTAACCCCTAGTCTATGTGATGGCGGGCCGCTCAGTCCAGTAACACAGCCCAGGTATTGGGGAGGTGACAGACATTTTCTGTACTTGCTGGGTTCCTCTTATTTTGATAGGTAGTTGAAGCAAAAACACTATGTTAGGAACACTCAGGTGGATTTACCGTGGGGGAGTGAGGGATCCAGTTGGCAGGACAAACCTCCCCATGGGTTTCCACATACTGGAAGGCCTTGACCAGTCGTAGGGTCTCCTCCACACTCCTCCCCACAGGAAGATCGTTCACACTCATGTGCCGCACAATCCCATTGGGATCAATGATAAAGAGTCCCCTGGAAAAGAGACAAAGCGTTAAATACGAACTGTGGAGGGGGAGTCACATGTGACATTAGGACAGGACCCCCATTGTATCTGCAGTGCACCCCATAATTAGTGGGGATACATTTACCTAGTGTACCGGCAGGGCACTGACAGTGGGGGAGGGTCAGGTGGATTATTTGCAATGGACAGGTAGTTACCTCAGTGCAATCCCTGGGCTTTCAAGGAGGACGCCATAATCCCGAGAAATCTGTTTGGTCAAGTCAGACAGCAGCGGGATGTTCATGTGCCCTAGACCTCCAGCCTGCAAGACAGAAGAGCAAGGCTCCGGCACACCGTGACACACAATTGGCAGGGTAGCTAGAGAGTTTGCTGCATTTGCCTCTTACCTTGCGGGGGGTGTTGGTCCAGGCCAAGTGACAGAAATGCGAGTCCACGGAGACAGCCACAACCTCGCAGTTCACATCATGAAATTCATTGGCCTTATCGCTAAAAGCCACAATCTCAGTGGGACAGACGAAGGTGCTGAAAGAGACAGAAGTGGTGACACAAAGCCGTAGCGCCCCCAACAGCGCCAATCCGAACAAACTACTCACAAGTCTAAAGGGTAGAAGAAGAGCACCAGGTATTTGCCCTTGAAGTTGTTCAAACTCAGCTCCTTGAACTCCCCATTGACTACAGCCGTCCCCTTAAAGTCAGGGGCATGCTGGGTAACGGCTGGAAGGAACCGAGCCAGACCTGCAAAGGAAGAAAACCTGCACCATGAGATACAGATGGAGAGAAGGCAGCCATGTAATCTGCAGGTCAGGGGATCAAAATAAGGACCTGATGTAATGAGTACAGCGCCCCTGGTATAAGGAGTACAGCGCCCCTGGTAGACCACTGCCTGGTATAAGTAGTGCAGCGCCCCTGGTAGACCACTGCCTGGTATAAGGAGTACAGCGCCCCTGGTAGACCACTGCCTGGTATAATGAGTACAGCGCCCCTGGTATAAGGAGTACAGCGCCCCTGGTAGACCACTGCCTGGTATAAGTAGTGCAGCGCCCCTGGTAGACCACTGCCTGGTATAAGGAGTACAGCGCCCCCGGTAGACCACTGCCTGGTATAAT
Source organism: Leptodactylus fuscus (assembly GCF_031893055.1). Classification (NCBI taxonomy): domain Eukaryota; kingdom Metazoa; phylum Chordata; class Amphibia; order Anura; family Leptodactylidae; genus Leptodactylus; species Leptodactylus fuscus. The sequence continues at coordinate 1,413,551 of NC_134274.1, read as the reverse complement.
GAGTACAGCGCCCCCGGTAGACCACTGCCTGGTATAAGTAGTGCAGCGCCCCCGGTAGACCACTGCCTGGTATAAGTAGTGCAGCGCCCCCGGTAGACCACTGCCTGGTATAAGGAGTACAGCGCCCCCGGTAGACCACTGCCTGGTATAAGGAGTACAGCGCCCCCGATAGACCACTGCCTGGTATAATGAGTACAGCGCCCCCGGTAGACCACTGCCTGGTATAAGGAGTACAGCGCCCCCGGTAGACCACTGCCTGGTATAATGAGTACAGCGCCCCCGGTAGATCACTGCCTGGTATAAGGAGTACAGCGCCCCCGGTAGACCACTGCCTGGTATAATGAGTACAGCGCCCCCGGTAGACCACTGCCTGGTATAAGGAGTACAGCGCCCCCGGTAGACCACTGCCTGGTATAAGGAGTACAGCGCCCCCGGTAGACCACTGCCTGGTATAAGGAGTACAGCGCCCCCGGTAGACCACTGCCTGGTATAAGGAGTACAGCGCCCCCGGTAGACCACTGCCTGGTATAAGGAGTACAGCGCCCCCGGTAGACCACTGCCTGGTATAAGGAGTACAGCGCCCCTGGTATAAGGAGTACAGCGCCCCTGGTAGACCACTGCCTGGTATAAGGAGTACAGCGCCCCTGGTAGACCACTGCCTGGTATAAGGAGTACAGCGCCCCTGGTAGACCACTGCCTGGTAAAAGGAATACAGCGCCCCTGGTATAAGGAGTACAGCGCCCCTGGTAGACCACTGACTGGTATAAGGAGTACAGCGCCCCTGGTATAAGGAGTACAGCGCCCCTGGTATAAGGAGTACAGCGCCCCTGGTATAAGGAGTACAGCGCCCCTGGTATAAGGAGTACAGCGCCCCTGGTATAAGGAGTACAGCGCCCCTGGTATAAGGAGTACAGCGCCCCTGGTATAAGGAGTACAGCGCCCCTGGTATAAGGAGTACAGCGCCCCTGGTATAAGGAGTACAGCGCCCCTGGTATAAGGAGTACAGCGCCCCTGGTATAAGGAGTACAGCGCCCCTGGTATAAGGAGTACAGCGCCCCTGGTATAAGGAGTACAGCGCCCCTGGTATAAGGAGTACAGCGCCCCTGGTATAAGGAGTACAGCGCCCCTGGTATAAGGAGTACAGCGCCCCTGGTATAAGGAGTACAGCGCCCCTGGTATAAGGAGTACAGCGCCCCTGGTATAAGGAGTACAGCGCCCCTGGTATAAGGAGTACAGCGCCCCTGGTATAAGGAGTACAGCGCCCCTGGTATAAGGAGTACAGCGCCCCTGGTATAAGGAGTACAGCGCCCCTGGTATAAGGAGTACAGCGCCCCTGGTATAAGGAGTACAGCGCCCCTGGTATAAGGAGTACAGCGCCCCTGGTATAAGGAGTACAGCGCCCCTGGTATAAGGAGTACAGCGCCCCTGGTATAAGGAGTACAGCGCCCCTGGTATAAGGAGTACAGCGCCCCTGGTATAAGGAGTACAGCGCCCCTGGTATAAGGAGTACAGCGCCCCTGGTATAAGGAGTACAGCGCCCCTGGTATAAGGAGTACAGCGCCCCTGGTATAAGGAGTACAGCGCCCCTGGTATAAGGAGTACAGCGCCCCTGGTATAAGGAGTACAGCGCCCCTGGTATAAGGAGTACAGCGCCCCTGGTATAAGGAGTACAGCGCCCCTGGTATAAGGAGTACAGCGCCCCTGGTATAAGGAGTACAGCGCCCCTGGTATAAGGAGTACAGCGCCCCTGGTATAAGGAGTACAGCGCCCCTGGTATAAGGAGTACAGCGCCCCTGGTATAAGGAGTACAGCGCCCCTGGTAGACCACTGACTGGTATAAGGAGTACAGCGCCCCTGGTAGACCACTGACTGGTATAAGGAGTACAGCGCCCCTGGTATAAGGAGTACAGCGCCCCTGGTATAAGGAGTACAGCGCCCCTGGTATAAGGAGTACAGCGCCCCTGGTATAAGGAGTACAGCGCCCCTGGTATAAGGAGTACAGCGCCCCTGGTATAAGGAGTACAGCGCCCCTGGTATAAGGAGTACAGCGCCCCTGGTATAAGGAGTACAGCGCCCCTGGTATAAGGAGTACAGCGCCCCTGGTATAAGGAGTACAGCGCCCCTGGTATAAGGAGTACAGCGCCCCTGGTATAAGGAGTACAGCGCCCCTGGTATAAGGAGTACAGCGCCCCTGGTATAAGGAGTACAGCGCCCCTGGTATAAGGAGTACAGCGCCCCTGGTATAAGGAGTACAGCGCCCCTGGTATAAGGAGTACAGCGCCCCTGGTATAAGGAGTACAGCGCCCCTGGTATAAGGAGTACAGCGCCCCTGGTATAAGGAGTACAGCGCCCCTGGTATAAGGAGTACAGCGCCCCTGGTATAAGGAGTACAGCGCCCCTGGTATAAGGAGTACAGCGCCCCTGGTATAAGGAGTACAGCGCCCCTGGTATAAGGAGTACAGCGCCCCTGGTATAAGGAGTACAGCGCCCCTGGTATAAGGAGTACAGCGCCCCTGGTATAAGGAGTACAGCGCCCCTGGTATAAGGAGTACAGCGCCCCTGGTATAAGGAGTACAGCGCCCCTGGTATAAGGAGTACAGCGCCCCTGGTATAAGGAGTACAGCGCCCCTGGTATAAGGAGTACAGCGCCCCTGGTATAAGGAGTACAGCGCCCCTGGTATAAGGAGTACAGCGCCCCTGGTATAAGGAGTACAGCGCCCCTGGTATAAGGAGTACAGCGCCCCTGGTATAAGGAGTACAGCGCCCCTGGTATAAGGAGTACAGCGCCCCTGGTATAAGGAGTACAGCGCCCCTGGTATAAGGAGTACAGCGCCCCTGGTATAAGGAGTACAGCGCCCCTGGTATAAGGAGTACAGCGCCCCTGGTATAAGGAGTACAGCGCCCCTGGTATAAGGAGTACAGCGCCCCTGGTAGACCACTGCCGGGTATAACGAGTACAGCGCCCCTGGTAGACCACTGCCTGGTATAAGGAGTACAGCGCCCCTGGTAGACCACTGCCTGGTATAAGGAATACAGCGCCCCTGGTATAAGGAGTACAGCGCCCCTGGTAGACCACTGCCTGGTATAAGGAATACAGCGCCCCTGGTATAAGGAGTACAGCGCCCCTGGTATAAGGAGTACAGCGCCCCTGGTATAAGGAGTACAGCGCCCCTGGTATAAGGAGTACAGCGCCCCTGGTAGACCACTGCCTGGTATAAGGAATACAGCGCCCCTGGTAGACCACTGCCTGGTATAAGGAATACAGCGCCCCTGGTATAAGGAGTACAGCGCCCCTGGTATAAGGAGTACAGCGCCCCTGGTATAAGGAGTACAGCGCCCCTGGTATAAGGAGTACAGCGCCCCTGGTATAAGGAGTACAGCGCCCCTGGTATAAGGAGTACAGCGCCCCTGGTATAAGGAGTACAGCGCCCCTGGTAGACCACTGCCTGGTATAAGGAGTACAGCGCCACTGGTAGACCACTGCCTGGTATAAGGAGTACAGCGCCCCCGGTAGACCACTGCCTGGTATAAGGAGTACAGCGCCCCTGGTATAAGGAGTACAGCGCCCCTGGTAGACCACTGCCTGGTATAAGGAGTACAGCGCCCCTGGTAGACCACTGCCTGGTATAAGGAGTACAGCGCCCCTGGTAGACCACTGCCTGGTATAAGGAGTACAGCGCCCCTGGTATAAGGAGTACAGCGCCCCTGGTAGACCACTGCCTGGTATAATGAGTACAGCGCCCGCAGTGGAGGAGGCTACTAACCATCACATTGAGACAAGCGCACACAGGACCTTGTGGTTCAAAAGACTTACCTGTGCTGATCCCACGTTTCACAGCAGAACATGTGACACGGGCCGCACTGCTATGGAGAATGGAGCAATGTAAGGAGCTGGAGGAGGCAGCTCGGAGCACCTGAGAAAGTCCAAAGGGGTACAAGGATCAGGAGGAGGGGGACAGCGAGGAGGGGGGGGACAGCGAGGAGGGGGGGGACAGCGAGGAGGGGGGGGACAGCGAGGAGGGGGGGGACAGCGAGGAGGGGGGGGACAGCGAGGAGGGGGGGGACAGCGAGGAGGGGGGGGACAGCGAGGAGGGGGGGGACAGCGAGGAGGGGGGGGACAGCGAGGAGGGGGGGGACAGCGAGGAGGGGGGGGACAGCGAGGAGGGGGGGGACAGCGAGGAGGGGGGGGACAGCGAGGAGGGGGGGGACAGCGAGGAGGGGGGGGACAGCGAGGAGGGGGGGGACAGCGAGGAGGGGGGGGACAGCGAGGAGGGGGGGGACAGCGAGGAGGGGGGGGACAGCGAGGAGGGGGGGGACAGCGAGGAGGGGGGGGACAGCGAGGAGGGGGGGGACAGCGAGGAGGGGGGGGACAGCGAGGAGGGGGGGGACAGCGAGGAGGGGGGGGACAGCGAGGAGGGGGGGGACAGCGAGGAGGGGGGGGACAGCGAGGAGGGGGGGGACAGCGAGGAGGGGGGGGACAGCGAGGAGGGGGGGGACAGCGAGGAGGGGGGGGACAGCGAGGAGGAGGGGGACAGCGAGGAGGAGGGGGACAGCGAGGAGGAGGGGGACAGCGAGGAGGAGGGGGACAGCGAGGAGGAGGGGGACAGCGAGGAGGAGGGGGACAGCGAGGAGGAGGGGGACAGCGAGGAGGAGGGGGACAGCGAGGAGGAGGGGGACAGCGAGGAGGAGGGGGACAGCGAGGAGGAGGGGGACAGCGAGGAGGAGGGGGACAGCGAGGAGGAGGGGGACAGCGAGGAGGAGGGGGACAGCGAGGAGGAGGGGGACAGCGAGGAGGAGGGGGACAGCGAGGAGGAGGGGGACAGCGAGGAGGAGGGGGACAGCGAGGAGGAGGGGGACAGCGAGGAGGAGGGGGGACAGCGAGGAGGGGGACAGCGAGGAGGGGGACAGCGAGGAGGGGGGGACAGCGAGGAGGGGGGGGACAGCGAGGAGGAGGGGGACAGCGAGGAGGAGGGGGACAGCGAGGAGGAGGGGGACAGCGAGGAGGAGGGGGACAGCGAGGAGGAGGGGGACAGCGAGGAGGAGGGGGACAGCGAGGAGGAGGGGGACAGCGAGGAGGAGGGGGACAGCGAGGAGGAGGGGGACAGCGAGGAGGAGGGGGACAGCGAGGAGGAGGGGGACAGCGAGGAGGAGGGGGACAGCGAGGAGGAGGGGGACAGCGAGGAGGAGGGGGACAGCGAGGAGGAGGGGGACAGCGAGGAGGAGGGGGACAGCGAGGAGGAGGGGGACAGCGAGGAGGAGGGGGACAGCGAGGAGGAGGGGGACAGCGAGGAGGAGGGGGACAGCGAGGAGGAGGGGGACAGCGAGGAGGAGGGGGACAGCGAGGAGGAGGGGGACAGCGAGGAGGAGGGGGACAGCGAGGAGGAGGGGGACAGCGAGGAGGAGGGGGACAGCGAGGAGGAGGGGGACAGCGAGGAGGAGGGGGACAGCGAGGAGGAGGGGGACAGCGAGGAGGAGGGGGACAGCGAGGAGGAGGGGGACAGCGAGGAGGAGGGGGACAGCGAGGAGGAGGGGGACAGCGAGGAGGAGGGGGACAGCGAGGAGGAGGGGGACAGCGAGGAGGAGGGGGACAGCGAGGAGGAGGGGGACAGCGAGGAGGAGGGGGACAGCGAGGAGGAGGGGGACAGCGAGGAGGAGGGGGACAGCGAGGAGGAGGGGGACAGCGAGGAGGAGGGGGACAGCGAGGAGGAGGGGGACAGCGAGGAGGAGGGGGACAGCGAGGAGGGGGACAGCGAGGAGGGGGACAGCGAGGAGGGGGACAGCGAGGAGGGGGACAGCGAGGAGGGGGACAGCGAGGAGGGGGACAGCGAGGAGGGGGACAGCGAGGAGGGGGACAGCGAGGAGGGGGACAGCGAGGAGGGGGACAGCGAGGAGGAGGGGGACAGCGAGGAGGAGGGGGACAGCGAGGAGGAGGGGGACAGCGAGGAGGAGGGGGACAGCGAGGAGGAGGGGGACAGCGAGGAGGAGGGGGACAGCGAGGAGGAGGGGGACAGCGAGGAGGAGGGGGACAGCGAGGAGGAGGGGGACAGCGAGGAGGAGGGGGACAGCGAGGAGGGGGGACAGCGAGGAGGGGGGACAGCGAGGAGGGGGACAGCGAGGAGGGGGACAGCGAGGAGGGGGGACAGCGAGGAGGAGGGGGACAGCGAGGAGGACAGCGAGGAGGAGGGGGACAGCGAGGAGGAGGGGGACAGCGAGGAGGAGGGGGACAGCGAGGAGGAGGGGGACAGCGAGGAGGAGGGGGACAGCGAGGAGGAGGGGGACAGCGAGGAGGAGGGGGACAGCGAGGAGGGGGGGACAGCGAGGAGGGGGGGACAGCGAGGAGGGGGGGGACAGCGAGGAGGGGGGGGACAGCGAGGAGGAGGGGGACAGCGAGGAGGAGGGGGACAGCGAGGAGGAGGGGGACAGCGAGGAGGAGGGGGACAGCGAGGAGGAGGGGGACAGCGAGGAGGAGGGGGACAGCGAGGAGGAGGGGGACAGCGAGGAGGAGGGGGACAGCGAGGAGGAGGGGGACAGCGAGGAGGAGGGGGACAGCGAGGAGGAGGGGGACAGCGAGGAGGAGGGGGACAGCGAGGAGGAGGGGGACAGCGAGGAGGAGGGGGACAGCGAGGAGGAGGGGGACAGCGAGGAGGAGGGGGACAGCGAGGAGGAGGGGGACAGCGAGGAGGAGGGGGACAGCGAGGAGGAGGGGGACAGCGAGGAGGAGGGGGACAGCGAGGAGGAGGGGGACAGCGAGGAGGAGGGGGACAGCGAGGAGGAGGGGGGACAGCGAGGAGGAGGGGGACAGCGAGGAGGAGGGGGACAGCGAGGAGGAGGGGGACAGCGAGGAGGAGGGGGACAGCGAGGAGGAGGGGGACAGCGAGGAGGAGGGGGACAGCGAGGAGAGGGGACAGCGAGGAGGAGGGGGACAGCGAGGAGGAGGGGGACAGCGAGGAGGAGGGGGACAGCGAGGAGGAGGGGGACAGCGAGGAGGAGGGGGACAGCGAGGAGGAGGGGACAGCGAGGAGGAGGGGGACAGCGAGGAGGAGGGGGACAGCGAGGAGGAGGGGGACAGCGAGGAGGAGGGGGACAGCGAGGAGGAGGGGGACAGCGAGGAGGAGGGGGACAGCGAGGAGGAGGGGGACAGCGAGGAGGAGGGGGACAGCGAGGAGGAGGGGGACAGCGAGGAGGAGGGGGACAGCGAGGAGGAGGGGGACAGCGAGGAGGAGGGGGACAGCGAGGAGGAGGGGGACAGCGAGGAGGAGGGGGACAGCGAGGAGGAGGGGGACAGCGAGGAGGAGGGGGACAGCGAGAGAGGGGGACAGCGAGGAGGAGGGGACAGCGAGGAGGAGGGGGACAGCGAGGAGGAGGGGGACAGCGAGGAGGGGGACAGCGAGGAGGGGGACAGCGAGGAGGGGGACAGCGAGGAGGGGGACAGCGAGGAGGGGGACAGCGAGGAGGGGGACAGCGAGGAGGGGGACAGCGAGGAGGGGGACAGCGAGGAGGGGGACAGCGAGGAGGGGGACAGCGAGGAGGGGGACAGCGAGGAGGAGGGGGACAGCGAGGAGGAGGGGGACAGCGAGGAGGAGGGGGACAGCGAGGAGGAGGGGGACAGCGAGGAGGAGGGGGACAGCGAGGAGGGGGGGACAGCGAGGAGGGGGGACAGCGAGGAGGGGGGGACAGCGAGGAGGGGGGGACAGCGAGGAGGAGGGGGACAGCGAGGAGGAGGGGGACAGCGAGGAGGAGGGGGACAGCGAGGAGGAGGGGGACAGCGAGGAGGAGGGGGACAGCGAGGAGGAGGGGGACAGCGAGGAGGAGGGGGACAGCGAGGAGGAGGGGGACAGCGAGGAGGAGGGGGACAGCGAGGAGGAGGGGGACAGCGAGGAGGAGGGGGACAGCGAGGAGGAGGGGGACAGCGAGGAGGAGGGGGACAGCGAGGAGGAGGGGGACAGCGAGGAGGAGGGGGACAGCGAGGAGGAGGGGGACAGCGAGGAGGAGGGGGACAGCGAGGAGGAGGGGGACAGCGAGGAGGAGGGGGACAGCGAGGAGGAGGGGGACAGCGAGGAGGAGGGGGACAGCGAGGAGGAGGGGGACAGCGAGGAGGAGGGGGACAGCGAGGAGGAGGGGGACAGCGAGGAGGAGGGGGACAGCGAGGAGGGGGGGACAGCGAGGAGAGGGGACAGCGAGGAGGGGGACAGCGAGGAGGGGGACAGCGAGGAGGGGGACAGCGAGGAGGGGGACAGCGAGGAGGGGGACAGCGAGGAGGGGGACAGCGAGGAGGGGGACAGCGAGGAGGGGGACAGCGAGGAGGAGGGGGACAGCGAGGAGGAGGGGGACAGCGAGGAGGAGGGGGACAGCGAGGAGGAGGGGGACAGCGAGGAGGAGGGGGACAGCGAGGAGGAGGGGGACAGCGAGGAGGAGGGGGACAGCGAGGAGGAGGGGGACAGCGAGGAGGAGGGGGACAGCGAGGAGGAGGGGGACAGCGAGGAGGAGGGGGACAGCGAGGAGGGGGACAGCGAGGAGGGGGACAGCGAGGAGGGGGACAGCGAGGAGGGGGACAGCGAGGAGGGGGACAGCGAGGAGGGGGGACAGCGAGGAGGGGGGGACAGCGAGGAGGAGGGGGACAGCGAGGAGGAGGGGGACAGCGAGGAGGGGGACAGCGAGGAGGGGGACAGCGAGGAGGGGGGGACAGCGAGGAGGAGGGGGACAGCGAGGAGGAGGGGGACAGCGAGGAGGGGGACAGCGAGGAGGGGGACAGCGAGGAGGGGGACAGCGAGGAGGGGGACAGCGAGGAGGGGGACAGCGAGGAGGGGGACAGCGAGGAGGGGGACAGCGAGGAGGAGGGGGACAGCGAGGAGGAGGGGGACAGCGAGGAGGAGGGGGACAGCGAGGAGGAGGGGGACAGCGAGGAGGAGGGGGACAGCGAGGAGGAGGGGGACAGCGAGGAGGAGGGGGACAGCGAGGAGGGGGGACAGCGAGGAGGGGGACAGCGAGGAGGGGGACAGCGAGGAGGGGGACAGCGAGGAGGGGGACAGCGAGGAGGGGGACAGCGAGGAGGAGGGGGACAGCGAGGAGGAGGGGGACAGCGAGGAGGAGGGGGACAGCGAGGAGGAGGGGGACAGCGAGGAGGAGGGGGACAGCGAGGAGGAGGGGGACAGCGAGGAGGAGGGGGACAGCGAGGAGGAGGGGGACAGCGAGGAGGAGGGGGACAGCGAGGAGGAGGGGGACAGCGAGGAGGGGGGACAGCGAGGAGGGGGACAGCGAGGAGGGGGGGACAGCGAGGAGGGGGGGGACAGCGAGGAGGGGGGGGACAGCGAGGAGGGGGGGACAGCGAGGAGGAGGGGGACAGCGAGGAGGAGGGGGACAGCGAGGAGGAGGGGGACAGCGAGGAGGAGGGGGACAGCGAGGAGGAGGGGGACAGCGAGGAGGAGGGGGACAGCGAGGAGGAGGGGGACAGCGAGGAGGAGGGGGACAGCGAGGAGGAGGGGGACAGCGAGGAGGAGGGGGACAGCGAGGAGGAGGGGGACAGCGAGGAGGAGGGGGACAGCGAGGAGGAGGGGGACAGCGAGGAGGGGGACAGCGAGGAGGGGGACAGCGAGGAGGGGGACAGCGAGGAGGGGGACAGCGAGGAGGGGGACAGCGAGGAGGGGGACAGCGAGGAGGGGGACAGCGAGGAGGGGGACAGCGAGGAGGGGGACAGCGAGGAGGGGGACAGCGAGGAGGAGGGGGACAGCGAGGAGGAGGGGGACAGCGAGGAGGAGGGGGACAGCGAGGAGGAGGGGGACAGCGAGGAGGAGGGGGACAGCGAGGAGGAGGGGGACAGCGAGGAGGAGGGGGACAGCGAGGAGGAGGGGGACAGCGAGGAGGAGGGGGACAGCGAGGAGGAGGGGGACAGCGAGGAGGAGGGGGACAGCGAGGAGGAGGGGGACAGCGAGGAGGGGGACAGCGAGGAGGGGGACAGCGAGGAGGGGGACAGCGAGGAGGGGGACAGCGAGGAGGAGGGGGACAGCGAGGAGGAGGGGGACAGCGAGGAGGAGGGGGACAGCGAGGAGGGGGACAGCGAGGAGGGGGGGACAGCGAGGAGGAGGGGGACAGCGAGGAGGAGGGGGACAGCGAGGAGGGGGACAGCGAGGAGGGGGACAGCGAGGAGGGGGACAGCGAGGAGGGGGACAGCGAGGAGGGGGACAGCGAGGAGGGGGACAGCGGACAGTGAGGAGGGGGACAGCGGACAGTGAGGAGGGGGACAGCGGACAGTATTTAGGATCTGACACTCACCCCCGCCGCCAATAACCTTCCGCAGGTCGCCGCCATCTTTTCCAGGTCACGTGCTCACTGACAGCGAATGTCAAAATCTAAGCGAGAGAAAAATGAGCCAACGGCCGACATGGGAGGTCCTCAGCCCCGCCCCGCCCCCTGAGGGCGGAGTCACCAGATCGCTAATCTCTATTAGCTACTGACGAGTGGGAGGGAAGAGGCGGAGCCAGAGGTGGTGACATCACAGCTCTCCATATATCGTATATTATACAGAGGATGTAACAGCATATCATCACTTCCCAGGTATCAGTGATATTATACAGTAGTGACATCATCGCTACCCAGATACCAGTGATATTATACAGTAGTGACATCACTCCCCAGATATCAGTGATATTATACAGTAGTGACATCATCGCTACCCAGATACCAGTGATATTATACAGTAGTGACATCACTCCCCAGATATCAGTGATATTATACAGTAGTGACATCACTCTCCAGATACCAGTGATATTATACAGTAGTGACATCACTCTCCAGATATCAGTGATATTATACAGTAGTGACATCACCACTCTCCAGATATCAGTGATATACAGTAGTGACATCATCACTCTCCAGATATCTTTACAGTCAGAAGGGCGTTGTGCTGTGTGTGCAGGGAGGAACACCCGCTCCCCTCCTGATAATACTTGTCTATGGAATTAATGTTGCTATATAAATAATAATAATATATATATATATTATAGATCCAGTGCACTACTATAATACTACTCATATACAAGAATATAACTACTATAATACTACTCCTATGTACAAGAATATAACTACTATAATACTACTCATATACAAGAATATAACTACTATAATACTACTCATATACAAGAATATAACTACTATAATACTACTCCTATGTACAAGAATATAACTACTATAATACAACTTCTATATACAAGAATATAACTACTATAATACTACTCCTATGTACAAGAATATAACTACTATAATACTGCTCCTATGTACAAGAATATAACTACTATAATACTACTCATATACAAGAATATAACTACTATAATACTACTCATATACAAGAATATAACTACTATAATACTACTCCTATGTACAAGAATATAACTACTATAATACTACTCATATACAAGAATATAACTACTATAATACTACTCATATACAAGAATATAACTACTATAATACTACTCCTATGTACAAGAATATAACTACTATAATACAACTTCTATATACAAGAATATAACTACTATAATACTACTCCTATGTACAAGAATATAACTACTATAATACTGCTCCTATGTACAAGAATATAACTACTATAATACTACCTCCTATGTACAAGAATATAACTACTATAATACTACTCCTATGTACAAGAATATAACTACTATAATACTACTCCTATGTACAAGAATATAACTACTATAATACTACTCCTATATACAAGAATATAACTACTATAATACTACTCCTATGTACAAGAATATAACTACTATAATACTGCTCCTATGTACAAGAATATAACTACTATAATACTGCTCCTATGTACAAGAATATAACTACTATAATACTACTCCTATGTACAAGAATATAACTACTATAATACTACTCCTATGTACAATATAACTACTATAATACTACTCCTATGTACAAGAATATAACTACTATAATACTGCTCCTATGTACAAGAATATAACTACTATAATACTGCTCCTATATACAAGAATATAACTACTATAATACTACTCCTATGTACAAGAATATAACTACTATAATACTACTCCTATGTACAAGAATATAACTACTATAATACTGCTCCTATGTACAAGAATATAACTACTATAATACTACTCCTATGTACAAGAATATAACTACTATAATACTATGTACAAGAATATATCTACTATAATACTACTCCTATGTACAAGAATATAACTACTATAATACTATGTACAAGAATATAACTACTATAATACTACTCCTATGTACAAGAATATAACTACTATAATACTACCTCCTGTGTACAAGAATATAACTACTATAATACTGCTCCTATGTACAAGAATATAACTACTATAATACTATTCCTATGTACAAGAATATAACTACTATAATACTACTCCTATGTACAAGAATATAACTACTATAATACTATTCCTATGTACAAGAATATAACTACTATAATACTACTCCTATGTACAAGAATATAACTACTATAATACTACCTCCTATATACAAGAATATAACTACTATAATACTCCTATGTACAAGAATATAACTACTATAATACTACCCCCTATGTACAAGAATATAACTACTATAATACTGCCCCTATGTACAAGAATATAACTACTATAATACTACTCCTATGTACAAGAATATAACTACTATAATACTACCTCCTATATACAAGAATATAACTACTATAATACTACTCCTATATACAAGAATATAACTACTACTATAATACTACTATGTACAAGAATATAACTACTATAATACTCCTCCAATGTACAAGAATATAACTACTATAATACTGCTCCTATGTACAATATAACTACTATAATACTACTCCTATATACAAGAATATAACTACTATAATACTACTCCTATATACAAGAATATAACTGCTATAATACTACTCCTATGTACAAGAATATAACTACTATAATACTACCTCCTATGTACAAGAATATAACTACTATAATACTGCTCCTATGTACAAGAATATAACTACTATAATACTACTCCTATGTACAAGAATATAACTACTATAATACTACTCCTATGTACAAGAATATAACTACTATAATACTACTCCTATGTACAAGAATATAACTACTATAATACTACTCCTATGTACAAGAATATAACTACTATAATACTGCTCCTATGTACAAGAATATAACTACTATAATACTACTCCTATGTACAAGAATATAACTACTATAATACTACTCCTATGTACAAGAATATAACTACTATAATACTACTCCTATGTACAAGAATATAACTACTATAATACTACCCCCTATGTACAAGAATATAACTACTATAATACTGCTCCTATGTACAAGAATATAACTACTATAATACTACTCCTATGTACAAGAATATAACTACTATAATACTACTCCTATGTACAAGAATATAACTACTATAATACTACTCCTATGTACAAGAATATAACTACTATAATACTGCTCCTATGTACAAGAATATAACTACTATAATACTACTCCTATGTACAAGAATATAACTACTATAATACTGCTCCCATGTACAAGAATATAACTACAATAATACTACTATGTACAAGAATATAACTACTATAATACTACTCCTATATACAAGAATATAACTACTACTATAATACTACTATGTACAAGAATATAACTACTATAATACTCCTCCTATGTACAAGAATATAACTATGAGAAAAAAAATTCCAAAAAGGATTCAAACAAAGTTTGAAGGATCTGCAGCTCAGAGGAGGTTAAAACTCAAAAAAACTTTATTTCATACTTTTAAAAGGACTCACCCCAAGTGGGTGAATACATTCAGAGGTTTAACAACAGAGCATAGTGAGAAAAAGATAGAAAAATGTGGAAATAAAACCAAAAAACCGCTGACGCGTTTCGGGACAGATTTTTAGTGTCCCTTAATCATAGCGGAATACAGCCTACACAATGTGTTGCCTCGATCTCTTATATACTACTGACTTTAACCCAGTTTAGAACACTTAATTGTCTAATCCCCATCAGCCTTCTACATGTCGGTAAAAAAACTCCACCCGATAACTTTTACAATGCCGGTAAATAACCCCAACCCATAATAAAACACCCTGACAGCCAGGTTTAAGATACTCAAGCCCTTCCAATTGTATAACAGGCATCCAAAAGAAAAAACATTAAAGAAAAATACGATATTCAAATTGATGGAAGAATATATGATACCATGAAACTAGCTTTGCTAGGCATCAACCTACAGTTGTATCCCATAAAATATCAATCACAGGTTTCGTAAGTGTTTCAACCTACTCAAATCTGACCCCAAGGTAATTAACTTGCAGATCAGAAAAGGGGGAAGCTAAATGACTTTCATCAATATTTACACAGTCCGTATCAGAGTGCCATCTAAACAGACTGCCGTTAATTTGCTAGCAGACTGAGCGAAGGGAAGACAAGAGTTAAATAGGGGTTAATCTTCATGTACACATTTATTGTTGTTATACTGATAAGATGAACAAAGGGATCTATTGTTATTATACTTGTAGACTGTACGAACGGCCAGTGGGGGTTAAATATAAGTTAATCCCCATGTGCAGATTTTTTTTAAATATTTTACTGATAAACTGAACAAAGGGGTTAGTTCTTTTTGTGTTAGTAAACTAAACGAAAGGCAAATAGTGGTTAAATAGGGGTTAATCCTTATGTACATGCCACTCGTTCTAAAACTAAAATCGGTGAAAGGATATATAACACTGACCTGCCAATGTTTGAGAACAAACACACCTAGCTCTTCTCATAGTACAAAGACTTTCCCAGAGAACTTCAATTCCTCTGCACTGACATGTCAGTCCACCCCCCCCCCCCCCCCCCCCGATAGATTGATTTATGAGGAGGACTTATCTCATTCACAAAAAGAGAACACGTGACTACTACAAGTCAACAAAGTACTAGGCTCGAAATAGACTAAACCATCGATGTTATCCCATTCATAAAACAGTCACATGTCTATTATTAGCCTATAGAATCAAGTCTACTAAATCTCTAACTTCCATGATACCACTAAGGCTTGGATTATTGTATCATTGTTCCAGTGCTGGAAATTTGAAATTTAACCACTACAATATCCAATGCACCCCTCAACTCAAGGTAAATAAGATCTTATAATTATATAATTATTATACAGTATCAATTTGACATCCCTTCATTAAGAGTGTCCCTGTGTATGTTGTAATTATGCAGTTTTATAAAAAGAAGACAAATGATCCTATTCTTAATTTATGCAAATTATTTTCTGATCATTGTAACCTAACCCTTCATATAACTATTACGCAGCAAAGTCTCTACATTCAAAAAATGAGAGCCAGATCTGATTTTGCATTCACCCCCGCAATGAATGAGTTTATTTTGACAGTTACATCGTTTTTGCTGAAACATAATTTTTTTGTTTTCTTGGATGTTTTTTATTTACAGATAAGGGGGGCCCCTATGGGAGCCCCCTTCTCACCATCCTTAGCTAATTTATTTTTATCATTTTGGGAGGAGAAACACATCTTTTCCCCACTTAACCCTTTCATTGATTCTCTCTCCTGGTATGGGCGCTACATCGATGACCTACTCATTGTGTGGGTCGGAGATGTGGCGCCCATACCAGGTTTTATTTCATTTTTAAACAATAATGAATATGGACTTAAATTTACATATCAACACAATTTTTCTATGATTAATTTTTTGGATGTCACGTTGCGGGGGTGTACAGACTCAGGGAAGGTCGTTTCTACACTTTATCGGAAGCCATCTTCAGGCAACACTATTTTAAAGGCTGACAGTTGCCACCCTGAGGCTACAATCCGGGGCATCCCAGTGGGGGAACTCACTAGGGCCAGGCGAGCATGTAGTCTGCAAGAAGACTACGAGAAAGAAAAAAGGGAAATAGCAGAAAGGCTAAGTAATAGGGGCTACAAAGAAAGTACACTCAAAAAAGCAATACAAAAAGTAGACACAAAAGAAAGGGGAAGTCTTTTTGTGGAAAAAGAAAAAAATGACTCCTTGAGAGACAAAGTGGTTTTTTCAACTAACTATAGCCCACAGTTTCAGAAAATAAAAAAGATCATAAGAAATAACTTACCGATTTTGGAATTGGACAATTCGGTAAAGAAAATTCTAGATAAAGGTGTCCAGTTTGTCCCCAGAAGGGGCATTTCACTAAAGAATGAGTTATCTCCTAGTTTCCTACAGACCCCAACTACAGCTGGCCAGGTTGGCCACAAAAATGGCTTCTATAAATGTAATAAACCCAAATGTAAGAGCTGTCCCTTCACCTTCAATGTGGACGTATTAACTAGCTTTGCAACGGAATTTAGAGTACATTATAAATCATCATTGAATTGTAATTCCCGATATGTGATTTATTGTATTAAATGCCTTCAATGCAAAGTTGATTATATTGGGAGCACTACCCGCCCTCTTAAAGTTAGGGTAGCAGAGCACATTAGAGACAGTAAAAAAACAAATATGGAAACAATATCAGGTGTGTCAAAACATTTTGCAAGTGTACATGGAGGTGAAGTGGACACTCTCCGGTTTTGGGGATTAGAAACCATAAAAGAAAACATTAGGGGGGGCAATAGGAAAAAGGTTCTTTTGAAAAAGGAAGCTCTCTGGATCCTTAGGTTTGGGTGCAGGCAGCCAACAGGAATGAATGCAAAATCAGATCTGGCTCTCATTTTTTGAATGTAGAGACTTTGCTGCGTAATAGTTATATGAAGGGTTAGGTTACAATGATCAGAAAATAATTTGCATAAATTAAGAATAGGATCATTTGTCTTCTTTTTATAAAACTGCATAATTACAACATACACAGGGACACTCTTAATGAAGGGATGTCAAATTGATACTGTATAATAATTATATAATTATAAGATCTTAT
Organism: Leptodactylus fuscus; assembly: GCF_031893055.1. Taxonomy (NCBI): domain Eukaryota; kingdom Metazoa; phylum Chordata; class Amphibia; order Anura; family Leptodactylidae; genus Leptodactylus; species Leptodactylus fuscus. The sequence continues at coordinate 1,396,616 of NC_134274.1, read as the reverse complement.
TTACCTTGAGTTGAGGGGTGCATTGGATATTGTAGTGGTTAAATTTCAAATTTCCAGCACTGGAACAATGATACAATAATCCAAGCCTTAGTGGTATCATGGAAGTTAGAGATTTAGTAGACTTGATTCTATAGGCTAATAATAGACATGTGACTGTTTTATGAATGGGATAACATCGATGGTTTAGTCTATTTCGAGCCTAGTACTTTGTTGACTTGTAGTAGTCACGTGTTCTCTTTTTGTGAATGAGATAAGTCCTCCTCATAAATCAATCTATCGGGGGGGGGGTGGACTGACATGTCAGTGCAGAGGAATTGAAGTTCTCTGGGAAAGTCTTTGTACTATGAGAAGAGCTAGGTGTGTTTGTTCTCAAACATTGGCAGGTCAGTGTTATATATCCTTTCACCGATTTTAGTTTTAGAACGAGTGGCATGTACATAAGGATTAACCCCTATTTAACCACTATTTGCCTTTCGTTTAGTTTACTAACACAAAAAGAACTAACCCCTTTGTTCAGTTTATCAGTAAAATATTTAAAAAAAATCTGCACATGGGGATTAACTTATATTTAACCCCCACTGGCCGTTCGTACAGTCTACAAGTATAATAACAATAGATCCCTTTGTTCATCTTATCAGTATAACAACAATAAATGTGTACATGAAGATTAACCCCTATTTAACTCTTGTCTTCCCTTCGCTCAGTCTGCTAGCAAATTAACGGCAGTCTGTTTAGATGGCACTCTGATACGGACTGTGTAAATATTGATGAAAGTCATTTAGCTTCCCCCTTTTCTGATCTGCAAGTTAATTACCTTGGGGTCAGATTTGAGTAGGTTGAAACACTTACGAAACCTGTGATTGATATTTTATGGGATACAACTGTAGGTTGATGCCTAGCAAAGCTAGTTTCATGGTATCATATATTCTTCCATCAATTTGAATATCGTATTTTTCTTTAATGTTTTTTCTTTTGGATGCCTGTTATACAATTGGAAGGGCTTGAGTATCTTAAACCTGGCTGTCAGGGTGTTTTATTATGGGTTGGGGTTATTTACCGGCATTGTAAAAGTTATCGGGTGGAGTTTTTTTACCGACATGTAGAAGGCTGATGGGGATTAGACAATTAAGTGTTCTAAACTGGGTTAAAGTCAGTAGTATATAAGAGATCGAGGCAACACATTGTGTAGGCTGTATTCCGCTATGATTAAGGGACACTAAAAATCTGTCCCGAAACGCGTCAGCGGTTTTTTGGTTTTATTTCCACATTTTTCTATCTTTTTCTCACTATGCTCTGTTGTTAAACCTCTGAATGTATTCACCCACTTGGGGTGAGTCCTTTTAAAAGTATGAAATAAAGTTTTTTTGAGTTTTAACCTCCTCTGAGCTGCAGATCCTTCAAACTTTGTTTGAATCCTTTTTGGAATTTTTTTTCTCATCGTTTTGCTCCAAGAGGTCAAGGAGAACAGGGTCGTGCACCACAGGAGGACAAGTGAACGGAAGATAGGTGAGCTACTTCTCTATTTTTTCTAAAAGTGTTGTTTTTTGAAGGATTGACCTAAGAGAAGTTTAGCTCCCATTTTTTGACAATTGAGTTTGATGTGTTAATAATAATTATAATGGAGAATTTTCTGGCAAGTAAAAAGGACAAATTAGCTGCCATTTTTGGCAATACAGCCACAGAGAATAATGAACAAAATATTGTCATCAAAGATCTCATGAAAAACAAAGAAAAAATGCTCATACAGGAGCTAAAACTATCTTGGGATACGACTACTTTGACCTATTATATAGAAAAAGAAATGATCCCCAGAGGTCTAAGATTACTACTACTACTACTACTATAATACTCCTCCTATGTACAATATAACTACTATAATACTACTCCTATATACAAGAATATAACTACTATAATACTGCTCCTATGTACAAGAATATAACTACTATAATACTGCTCCTATGTACAAGAATATAACTACTATAATACTACTATATACAACTACTATAATACTACCTCCTATGTACAAGAATATAACTACTATAATACTACTCCTATGTACAAGAATATAACTACTATAATACTGCTCCTATGTACAATATAACTACTATAATACTACTCCTATATACAAGAATATAACTACTATAATACTACTCCTATATACAAGAATATAACTACTATAATACTGCTCCTATGTACAAGAATATAACTACTATAATACTACTATATACAACTACTATAATACTACCTCCTATGTACAAGAATATAACTACTATAATACTACCCCTATGTACAAGGATATAACTACTATAATACTACTCCTATGTACAAGGATATAACTACTATAATACTACTCCTATGTACAAGAATATAACTACTATAATACTACTCCTATGTACAAGAATATAACTACTATAATACTGCTCCTATGTACAAGAATATAACTACTATAATACTGCTCCTATGTACAAGAATATAACTACTATAATACTACCTCCTATATACAAGAATATATCTACTATAATACTAACTCCTATGTACAAGAATATAACTACTATAATACTACTCCTATGTACAAGAATATATCTACTATAATACTACTCTTATGTACAAGAATATATCTACTATAATACTACTCCTATGTACAAGAATATAACTACTATAATACTACCTCCTATGTACAAGAATATAACTACTATAATACTACTCCTATGTACAAGAATATATCTACTATAATACTACTCCTATGTACAAGAATATATCTACTATAATACTACTCCTATGTACAAGAATATAACTACTATAATACTACCTCCTATGTACAAGAATATAACTACTATAATACTACTCCTATGTACAAGAATATATCTACTATAATACTACTCCTATGTACAAGAATATATCTACTATAATACTACTCCTATGTACAAGAATATAACTACTATAATACTACTCCTATGTACAAGAATATATCTACTATAATACTGCTCCTATGTACAAGACTATAACTACTATAATACTACTCCTATGTACAAGAATATATCTACTATAATACTACTCCTATGTACAAGAATATAACTACTATAATACTACTCCTATGTACAAGAATATATCTACTATAATACTACTCCTATGTACAAGAATATAACTACTATAATACTACTATGTACAAGAATATAACTACTATAATACTACTCCTATGTACAAGAATATAACTACTATAATACTGCTCCTATGTACAAGAATATAACTACTATAATACTACTCCTATGTACAAGAATATAACTACTATAATACTACCTCCTATGTACAAGAATATAACTACTATAATACTACTCCTATGTACAAGAATATAACTACTATAATACTACTCCTATGTACAAGAATATAACTACTATAATACTACTCCTATGTACAAGAATATAACTACTATAATACTACTCCTATGTACAAGAATATAACTACTATAATACTACCTCCTATGTACAAGAATATAACTACTATAATACTACTCCTATGTACTAGCATATAACTACTATAATACTACTATGTACAAGAATATAACTACTATAATACTACTATGTACAAGAATATAACTACTATAATACTACCTCCTATGTACAAGAATATAACTACTATAATACTACCTCCTATGTACAAGAATATAACTACTATAATACTACTCCTATGTACAAGAATATAACTACTATAATACTACCCCCTATATACAAGAATATAACTACTATAATACTGCTCCTATGTACAAGAATATAACTACTATAATACTACCCCCTATGTACAAGAATATAACTACTATAATACTGCTCCTATGTACAAGAATATAACTACTATAATACTACTCCTATGTACAAGAATATAACTACTATAATACTACTCCTATGTACAAGAATATAACTACTATAATACTACTCCTATGTACAAGAATATAACTACTATAATACTGCTCCTATGTACAAGAATATAACTACTATAATACTACTATGTACAAGAATATAACTACTATAATACTCCTCCTATGTACAAGAATATAACTACTATAATACTCCTCCTATGTACAATATAACTACTATAATACTACTCCTATGTACAAGAATATAACTACTATAATACTACTCCTATGTACAAGAATATAACTACTATAATACTACTCCTATGTACAAGAATATAACTACTATAATACTGCTCCTATGTACAATATAACTACTATAATACTACTCCTATATACAAGAATATAACTACTATAATACTGCTCCTATGTACAAGAATATAACTACTATAATACTACTATATACAACTACTATAATACTACCTCCTATGTACAAGAATATAACTACTATAATACTGCTCCTATGTACAAGAATATAACTACTATAATACTACCCCTATGTACAAGGATATAACTACTATAATACTACTCCTATGTACAAGAATATAACTACTATAATACTACTCCTATGTACAAGAATATAACTACTATAATACTGCTCCTATGTACAAGAATATAACTACTATAATACTGCTCCTATGTACAAGAATATAACTACTATAATACTACCTCCTATATACAAGAATATAACTACTATAATATTACTCCTATGTACAAGAATATAACTACTATAATACTACTCCTATATACAAGAATATAACTACTATAATACTGCTCCTATGTACAAGAATATAACTACTATAATACTACTATATACAACTACTATAATACTACCTCCTATGTACAAGAATATAACTACTATAATACTGCTCCTATGTACAAGAATATAACTACTATAATACTACCCCTATGTACAAGGATATAACTACTATAATACTACTCCTATGTACAAGAATATAACTACTATAATACTACTCCTATGTACAAGAATATAACTACTATAATACTGCTCCTATGTACAAGAATATAACTACTATAATACTGCTCCTATGTACAAGAATATAACTACTATAATACTACCTCCTATATACAAGAATATAACTACTATAATACTACTCCTATGTACAAGAATATATCTACTATAATACTACTCTTATGTACAAGAATATATCTACTATAATACTACTCCTATGTACAAGAATATAACTACTATAATACTACTCCTTGTATAAGACTATAACTACTATAATACTACTCCTATGTACAAGAATATAACTACTATAATACTGCTCCTATGTACAAGAATATAACTACTATAATACTACTCCTATGTACAAGAATATAACTACTATAATACTACTCCTATGTACAAGAATATAACTACTATAATACTACTCCTATGTACAAGAATATAACTACTATAATACTACCTCCTATGTACAAGAATATAACTACTATAATACTACTCCTATGTACAAGAATATAACTACTATAATACTACTCCTATGTACAAGGATATAACTACTATAATACTACTCCTTGTATAAGACCTTGGGTTTGGTACTTGAGTTCTCAGGTCTGTTCCGGCCTCTGTGTGACTGTTCGGTTCCTGCGTCTTATTTCTTCCCTTATGTTCTCGGTTTCTCCTCTTTCTGCTCTTGGTATTTGGTAACAATGTTCTATCACTAAGTAATGGTTCTTGAACACTTTGGGGTGATATAGAAGCTTCTAGTTCTTACCTGTAGTCAGGCGCTGTATTCGGGTGTGTCTGCCCTTGTTCTCTTTAGAGACGATTCTGCAGCCACTCCCGGGTTTTATAGAGGAACCTGCAGAGGATTATGGGAAATATCGATGGTATAAAAGGATCCCATTAGGCGGCCACTTGGATTATTGGTCTTTCCTTTGGCAGTTACTTTGGTGAGAGGTTTATTTTCTCTTTATATGGTTTACACCAATTTATGAACAATTCCTTTAAGTGAGTTATAGTTATATGGGCTAATATCTGGGGTGGGGGCACATTAATGTGTTTGTCGGATATTAAAGCGGTTGTTTAGGCTTTTTTTGTTACTAGTAGAGTATCCGCGGCTTTGCTCACAAAAAATGTGAAGTTGTTGGTTGTTTCCTAAAATCCTTCACCTTATCACTTCTCTCAGCTCGGTGACACAATTTTGAGTTCTTAGCATTTGGATGAAGTTTCCCACTAGATGGCGGTTTTTGGGCGGTTTTTGCCTTACCACTATGGCTGCGTGCACACTACAGGATTTTCCATGGGTCTCCAGCCTGGGGATTCTACAGCTGCATAGACTTCTATGGAGCCGGCAAAACTTGTGCACAAAGGCAATAGAACCGCCAAATCCATGTCCTGGAGGCCACTAAGGATTCCAGATGTGTTTTATCAGTGCGTATGTGCACACGTATGATCCATGTGTATGTATGAGTGTGCATGCACGTGTGTAGTCATGTATGTGTGCATGTGATCCATGTGTATGTGCAGTGTAAGCATCCATGCATACGGTGGTTGTGTGTGAGTACGCATGTGCTTTGTTAGTCTGTGTGTGTAGGGTGCATCTATCTGGGTGTGTGTGGTTCTTGTGCGCGTGTGTTGTGGCATTTTTGTGTGGCGTTTGTGGATTGGTGTCTGTGTGTGCGCGGTGGTGTATGTGTGTCTGTGTGTGCGCGGTGGTGTATGTGTGTCTGTGTGTGCGCGGTGGCGTTGGCCCTTTAGCGGCGACTATTTGGCCCCGTTGCTCTAATCCGCCCGTTGCCAGTCACAACTGTTTTCCCCTCAGCACTTTCACCCTCACATTTCCCCATTATATGTATAGGGCCCATCTTCGGGGTCCCCAATCTCATGACAGGGGGAAGCTAGCGAAATGTAACGTGCGCAGTATTCTGATCCTGTGGCTGGAGAGGGGCTGCGCCAAATTTCATCCAAATCAGGTGAGAGCTGTGGCTTTGTATAGAGCGGATACTACAGATTGTGAGTATTTGATGGCTATAGATCTTGTGTATAGTGATTGGTTCCATACAGCGGGTTGGCCGGGTGTCGCCCCCTACTGATCAGCTGCCTGTGGCCTATCCTGGATCATTCTCTGCATTATTGGATTTTCAGGTGATGTCGGATTTTCTCCTTCCCTGACAACCAGCAGAAATCCTGAAGTGTTGCGAGGTTGTCATGTAATGTACACGGGGTCTACAGATGTCAGATGACGAGCTCTCCTGACTGATGTGACCTGAGAAGACCCCCTTAAAGGGACGGCTCGGGCAGGCGGCCGGACATGGATTTCCTCTCTCATATAATTACGGTGTAAGATCTGTGTGATATATTGTGAAGGTGTTTGAGGAATTGCTGCACATGTAAGAAATCAATCCTGGAGAGCGGCGGGAACATGGAAATAATGGCGGCGTGCGGACAGCCATCGCTTCACAAGGCCTGTCATATCAAATCAAATCAAAAAATGCTTTATTGGCACGTCCGAATAGGTATTTGGCATTGCCAAAGCTAGTAAAGTGTGTGTGGGGGGGGGGAGTTGGGTTGGGTGGGTGGTGGGTATGGGGGGGGATTTGGGTTATAACAGTCCATGGAGTCTCATCTTCCTCTTCGTTGGTGACTGCTATATGGGGGGGTTGGAGGTGGGGTGGGGCAGGGCGGTTGGTTTGGGGTATAACAGTCCGTGGAGTCTCGTCTTCCTCTTCGTTGGTGACTGCTATATGGGGAGGTGGGGGCGGGGCGGGTGCTTTGGGATAAATATAACAGTCCATGGAGTCTCATCTTCCTCTTGTTTGGTGACAGCTGGACACGTCACATACCGCCTGGTTACCAGCGGCCGCCATAATAACAAGCTGGAGCCAGCTCCCCCTGCTGTCCTCTTACCTGCACAGCGGGTACAGGGCGGGGAGAAGTGAGTGCGCCCCTCCCAGTACCCACCAACACTCCTAAGCCACAAGCCCCGCCTTCTTCCTAGGTCTGTAACACTAACCTGGGAGGCGGGGGTGTGTGCAGGTAAGTGTTATGCCCGGCTCACATATGCTGATGTTCCGTCTGCATGAGGACCCCTACGGAGGGAACACAAGTGCAACTGCAAGCACATGGATCCCATTATAGTCTATGCGGATTCTTACGGACGGAACACATCAGCATATGTGAACCGGGCATTAGCTAGTCTCCCATTAGAATGAATGGACGCAGGGGGTTAAGCGGCAGGACGCTGGCGCAGACTGTGCGCCGACTGCATCCATTCATTCCTATGGGACCTAGCTGACATTGTTAGCCAGTAGCCAAGCATTGTGGGAAATAACCTCTGACCTCGATCCCGAGTACAAAGATCGGGATGGGAATTCCTATCGCCATCGTGAAATTTACTCGCTTGCTGATCAGATTCCGATCTTTTCTGATCCCGATTGCTCCTCCCTAGTTCTGGCCGATCCTGTCACCTGCATGTGACTCTGCCTATCATGGCCATGTTATATTCTACTATTACACACCATTTCTGGTTATTGTGACCCTCGTCCTCCATTACACAGGTACAACGCTTTATGTACTTTGTCGCTGCTTCGCCGCTTTATTGGACCTCTGACTATTGCCAGTGATTTCCGTCATATTCTGTATCATATTTAATAAACTTTACTGTAACTTTACCTGACTCCATTTATATTCTGAGTCTTCTTTCCCAACCTTTTATATTCTCACTTTGTCTGCACGCTGTGGCGTACGGTGTGTCTGCACGCTGTGGCGTACGGTGTGTCTGCACGCTGTGGCGTACGGTGTGTCTGCACGCTGTGGCGTACGGTGTGTCTGCACGCTGTGGCGTACGGTGTGTCTGCACGCTGTGGCGTACGGTGTGTCTGCACGCTGTGGCGTACGGTGTGTCTGCACGCTGTGGCGTACGGTGTGTCTGCACGCTGTGGCGTACGGTGTGTCTGCACGCTGTGGCGTACGGTGTGTCTGCACGCTGTGGCGTACGGTGTGTCTGCACGCTGTGGCGTACGGTGTGTCTGCACGCTGTGGCGTACGGTGTGTCTGCACGCTGTGGCGTACGGTGTGTCTGCACGCTGTGGCGTACGGTGTGTCTGCACGCTGTGGCGTACGGTGTGTCTGCACGCTGTGGCGTACGGTGTGTCTGCACGCTGTGGCGTACGGTGTGTCTGCACGCTGTGGCGTACGGTGTGTCTGCACGCTGTGGCGTACGGTGTGTCTGCACGCTGTGGCGTACGGTGTGTCTGCACGCTGTGGCGTACGGTGTGTCTGCACGCTGTGGCGTACGGTGTGTCTGCACGCTGTGGCGTACGGTGTGTCTGCACGCTGTGGCGTACGGTGTGTCTGCACGCTGTGGCGTACGGTGTGTCTGCACGCTGTGGCGTACGGTGTGTCTGCACGCTGTGGCGTACGGTGTGTCTGCACGCTGTGGCGTACGGTGTGTCTGCACGCTGTGGCGTACGGTGTGTCTGCACGCTGTTCACTATCACCAGTGTAAATGGCAGATAATCTGGCTTAGACCACTTGTCTGTCGTCACGGTCAGAATATCAGGCGGGTTCTCCATCTCCGGGGTAGTAGCTGGTGCTAGTTTGGCGGTATTATGGCTGAATTGCAATGTTAGGTCAATATGGCCGCTATACTTTGGTCATGCTCCAGACTCCAGGGAACTCCGACTCTTCCACCAATGTATCCTCTGCACAGATGGCCCTGGTGAGCTGCAGGGTCAGGGGACAGGACTAGGTCACCAGTCTGAGCTAGGGGTAAAGTCAGGTGGAGGAGGGGCCATAAAGGAACTGGTAATGGAGAAATCCTAAATCTCCGGCCCCTCTACTAGTGTACAGTGTGCGGCACCGCCATGCTGGTGGATTGCAGAAGGTTCCTTCCTGATTGGTGGTGGCCGGACCTCCTGGGCACACAGTCAGCTCCTTAAGGAAGAGTTTATTGGGTCTGCTGTGGAAGCGCTGGACTGTAAGGAGCCCTGTCCTCAGCCCCATCCAATACTGGAGCCAGGTCTCCTCACCCAAGGTCAGCACTCACCACCGGTGCTCGTGGCCGCTGACGCTGCAGACGCCCTAAGCAGCCCCTAAGTCCAAGGAAAACACAAGATGTTCTTAATGGGGAAAATGTAACCTATGAGATGCTAAGAAATCCCCTAAAGTGTGAACAGGGTGATAGATGTAGAGCAGCAGCAGTGGCCACTACAGGCAGAAGGCGGTACTGCACCATGTACTAACCAGCCCTCATATTAGGGTAGTGGTCTTCAGCTTGTGTCTCTTATACTGTAGCAGAACTACAAGTACCCTACATGCCCAGTTATAGATCACTACTCATATATATATTATAGGGGAATGTGGGACACATGTATTAGGGGCTTAGAACCCCCTCTATAACCCCAAATAGAAAGCAGCAGCACCCCCTGCCCTGCAAGTCCCCGCACATCATGTTCTTCATCTATTTGAATGGGCACCACGTAATACCACTGTTCTCCTGTAGTGGCCACTGCAGGCTACTTGAGCAGGAAGTACCAGCTACCACCTGGTGCCGATCAGCTGATTACTGTATGGACCGCCCCTTTTATTCCTATTATTTATACAGCAGAGATCTCGCCCCTCATCGCCCCATGGCCTGTACCCCTAGGGAGTGCAATTTATCGACCCCAATATTTGGGAATTCCTAGAAGTTTTGATCGTAGATTGGGACAATAAAAATTCTGCTGATTTGGGATTTACTTGGTAGTTTGCTAAAAAAAAATAAAAATTAACCTTAAAGGGGCCGTGCCACTAATATTATAAATAGCAGGTAACTATTCGGAGTGACACAACCCCTTTAAGTCAGTAAGGGTCCGAGTTACAACATAAGACTCGCATTCAGCTCTGCTACATCTATCTGCATTGTTACTCAGTTCATATCAAGCTCCTTCATGATCTGCCTGTACTGATGTCAGTCTTCACTGTAGCCCTAGAATTATATTCCTAACTCAGAGATTAAAGTATTGTAGTACTTGGAAATGGAGGACACACCAAATAATTACATTGTGAAAGGAATAGAAATCACTTCTTTGGAAGGCTATAACCATATTCTAACTTGGTGCTGTGTCAGTTCTCACTGCTGTTCTAGCATTATATTCATCAATTTAGATACCCGTAAGGAAGATACTTCTCGGCCAAGCTACCTTTCTGGTTTTGATTGACAGGAAGCTTTACCAGAGGTACGCCGGGGGTCACACAGGGATTCCCATGTCATAAAGGGGCACTTCCCCTGGCACGTCATGTAGCAGAGCTGAGTTTGTCTTGTGACACCGCAGTGTATTGTCTGTAGAGTTACATGGGACATTCTCCATATACAATGGTGCAGATGACAGACTCAGCTCTGCTACACGTGTATCGGTTATTTCCTCCCCAGTCTGCACAGGGATGAGCTTTATGTCTGATCCTACAAGAAGTGACTGAGCTGCAGTAATTACAAGTGTTACTAATGGACGGCTGGAGAGCCCGGAACGCGTCTGCACTGCCAAGAGCTGCCCTGCAAGTGCTGCCCCCTACTGCGGCTCCTGGGAATTCACCGCCAATACCTAGAAGCTTGGCGCCATCCCAAAGGCAAGAACCTCCATCTGCTCGGCCACATCAGCCGGGTGTGCAGCCTGGTGGGGGCTCCGGATGGGGATCCTGGACCAGACGCATCCATAGTCAGGGCTGAGAAAGATACAAGACATTGCACCGACTCCGGGGTACTATGCAGGGGCATAACCGAAGGGGGTGTAGGGGGTGCGGCCACACCTCAGCACAGGAGCCCTCGGGGGTCACAAGGGGTTTCTTCCCAATGTGAGTGCAGCCACATGCATCTATATACAGTGCTGAAAATGCCTCTATATACAGTGCAGTCACATGCTTCTATATACAGGGCAGTCACATGCAGCCATATACAGTACAGTCAGGTCCCCATATATACAGTGCAGACACATATATCCATATACAGTATAGACAGGCTCCCCTACATACAGTGCAGACACATGTATCCATGTACAGTACAGACAGGTCCCCTACATACAGTGCAGGCACATATATCCATGTACAGTACAGACAGGTCCCCTACATACAGTGCAGACACATATATCCATAGACAGTACAGACAGGTCCCCTACATACAGTGCAGACACATGTATCCATAGACAGTACAGACAGGTCCCCTACATACAGTGCAGGCACATATATCCATATACAGTAGACAGGTCCCCTACATACAGTGCAGACACATATATCCATAGACAGTACAGACAGGTCCCCTACATACAGTGCAGACACATGTATCCATAGACAGTACAGACAGGTCCCCTACATACAGTGCAGGCACATATATCCATATACAGTAGACAGGTCCCCTACATACAGTGCAGACACATATATCCATAGACAGTACAGACAGGTCCCCTACATACAGTGCAGACACATGTATCCATAGACAGTACAGACAGGTCCCCTACATACAGTGCAGGCACATATATCCATGTACAGTACAGACAGGTCCCCTACATACAGTGCAGGCACATATATCCATGTACAGTACAGACAGGTCCCCTACATACAGTGCAGACACATATATCCATGTACAGTACAGACAGGTCCCCTACATACAGTGCAGGCACATATATCCATGTACAGTACAGACAGGTCCCCTACATACAGTGCAGGCACATATATCCATGTACAGTACAGACAGGTCCCCTACATACAGTGCAGGCACATATATCCATGTACAGTATAGACAGGTCCCCTACATACAGTGCAGACACATGTATCCATATACAGTACAGACAGGTCCCCTACATACAGTGCAGGCACATATATCCATGTACAGTACAGACAGGTCCCCTACATACAGTGCAGGCACATATATCCATGTACAGTACAGACAGGTCCCCTACATACAGTGCAGACACATATATACATTGTAATAATCCAGGGGTACAATCATGTAGGGGTCACTGAGAATTTTTGCTTTGGTAACGCAGATCCTGGAAACAAAAATCTGTCCAAGTAATAAACGGAGGCGGATTTTTACGGACTGGAATTTGGGTTCAAGATTTAGGATTGTGAAGACCTTTGGGTGGGGAGGTCGTTCCTATAGTCCAGCCAGGGTTTACCTGATTACCCAGGTGGGGGAAGGGGCAGAACAGGGGCTGTCATGTGACTGAGACCTGGAGATTGGGTGTGGAGTCCTTCCTGTGTGTTCCTGGGCCTGGACAAGCATCTGACTGAGTGTCCTGCACAGCCGGGCTGGTGAGATGATGCTGCTGTTTATTACTTACTGAAGAAAGTTCTGCTGCATAGTCAGATATACATGAAGTGCAAGATATGTACAAGCTCAAGCATATACAGTGCAGGCGCACAGCAACAAATGGACAGGCTCCAGTATATACAGTGCAGGTGCACAGCAAGATATGGACAGGCTCCAGTATATACAGTGCAGGCGCACAGCAACAAATGGACAGGCTCCGGTATATACAGTGCAGGCGCACAGCAACAAATGGACAGGCTCCAGTATATACAGTGCAGGAGCACAACAAGAAATGGACAGGCTCCAGTATATACAGTGCAGGCGCACAGCAACAAATGGACAGGCTCCAGTATATACAGTGCAGGTGCACAGCAAGATATGGACAGGCTCCAGTATATACAGTGCAGGCGCACAGCAACAAATGGACAGGCTCCAGTATATACAGTGCAGGTGCACAGCAAGATATGGACAGGCTCCAGTATATACAGTGCAGGTGCACAGCAAGATATGGACAGGCTCCAGTATCTACAGTGCAGGCACACAGCAAGATATGGACAGGCTCCAGTATATACAGTGCAGGCGCACAGCAACAAATGGACAGGCTCCGGTATATACAGTGCAGGCGCACAGCAACAAATGGACAAGCTCCAGTATATACAGTGCAGGCGCACAGCAACAAATGGACAAGCTCCAGTATATACAGTGCAGGCGCACAGCAAGATATGCACAGGCTCCAGCATATACAGTGCAGGTGCACAGCAACAAATGGACATGCTCCAGTATATACAGTGCAGGCGCACAGCAAGATATGGACAGGCTCCAGTATATACAGTGCAGGTGCACAGCAACAAATGGACAGGCTCCAGTATATACAGTGCAGGCGCACAGCAACAAATGAACAGGCTCAAATATATACAGTGCAGGTGCACAGCAACAAATGAACAGGCTCCAGCATATACAGTGCAGGTGCACAGCAAGATATGGACAGGCTCCAGTATATACAGTTCAGACACACAGCAAGATATGGACAGGCTCCAGTATATACAGTGCAGGCGCACAGCAAGATATGGACAGGCTCCAGAATATACAGTGCAGGTGCACAGCAAGATATGGACAGGCTCCAGTATATACAGTGCAGGCGCACAGCAAGATATGGACAGGCTCCAGTTTATACAGTGCAGGCGCACAGCAAGATATGGACAGCATGTGCACTGAATTTATAATATATGTGCACTGGATATATAATATATGTGCTCTGGATCTATAATATTTGTGCACTGGATCTATAATATAATATATGTGCACTGGATACATAATATATGTGCACTGAATACATAATATAAGTACACTAGATCTATAATATATTTGCACTGGATCTGTATAATATATGTGCACTGGATATATAATATATGTGCACTGGATCTATATAATATATGTGCGCTAGATCTATAATTTTCTGCACTGGATCTATTTAATATATGTGCACTGGATATATAATATATGCGCACTGGATAAATGATATATGTACTGGATCTATATATTTATATAATATATGTGCACTGGATCTATAATATATGTGCAGTGCATACATAATATACGTGCACTGTATATATAATATACGTGCACTGGATATATAATATACGTGCACTGGATATATATAAGGATATATATATAATATATGTGCACTGGATATATATAAGGATATATACTGTATAATATATGTGCACTGGATCTATAATAATTGTGCACTGGATATATAATATATGTGCACTGGATCTATATTTCTGCACTGGATCTATAATATATGTGCATTGGATATTTAATATATGTGCACTTGATATATCAAATCAAATCAAAAAAGCTTTATTGGCACGTCTGAATAGATATTTAGCATTGCCAAAGCTAGTAAATTGGGGGGGGGGGAGTTGGACTGGGTGGGTGAGTGGTGGGGGCGGTTGGTTTGGGGTATAACAGTCCGTGGAGTCTCATCTTCCTCTGCGTTGGTGACTGCTATATGGGGAGGTGGGGTGGGGCGGGTGTTTAGGGATAAATATAACAGTCCGTGGAGTCTCATCTTCCTATAATATTTGTGCACTGGATCTATAATATATGTGCACTGGATCTATAATATATGTGCACTGGATCTATAATATATGTGCACTGGATCTATAATATATGTGCACTGGATCTATAATATATGTGCACTGGATCTATAATATTTGTGCACTGGATCTATATAATATATGTGCACTGGATCTATAATATTTGTGCACTGGATCTATAATATATGTGCACTGGATCTATAATATATGTGCACTGGATCTATAATATATGTGCACTGGATCTATAATATTTGTGCACTGGATA
Source organism: Leptodactylus fuscus (assembly GCF_031893055.1). Classification (NCBI taxonomy): domain Eukaryota; kingdom Metazoa; phylum Chordata; class Amphibia; order Anura; family Leptodactylidae; genus Leptodactylus; species Leptodactylus fuscus. The sequence goes on along the minus strand of NC_134274.1, from coordinate 1,381,094 downwards.
TATATAATATATGTGCACTGGATATATACAATGTATGTGCACTGTATTTAAAATATATGTGCACTGGATATTTAATATATGTGCACTGGATATATAATATATGTGCACTGAATACATAATATAAGTGCACTGAATACATAATATATGTGTACTGGATCTATAATATATTTGCACTGGATCTGTATAATTGTGCACTGGATATATAATATATGTGCACTGGATCTATATAATATATGTGCACTGGATCTATAATATACTAGAGGGATGACCTGGCTTCGCACGGGTAAATTACATGTTATGTTTGTGTAGTGGCCTCATAAGAATTGTCCAGTTTTGCACTGATGTATTTTGTATGTGGTTTGTGTGTATGTCCATAAGCGTAATGTGATTATGTGTATCTCATTTTGGATATCAGTGAAAAACCTGTGATCAGTTGTTATGGATACCTGGAGTAAAGCTGTATCTAATCCTTCCCCGTGTAGTACTGTGTTTAGATGCAAGTATCTAATCCTTGTTGGTGTGGTACTGTGTACAGATGTGTGTATCTAATCCTCCCCCGTGTGGCATTGTGTGAAGAGGCACGTATCTAATCCTCTGGTAAATGAAACTGTGTGCAGACGTGCATATCTAATCTTACAGCATGTGGTACTATGTGCAGACGCGTGTATCTAATCCTCTGGCGTGAGGTACTGTGTGCAGATGCGCGTATCTAATCCTCCCCCGTGTGGTACTGTGTGCTGAGATGCGTATCTAATTATCTGGCATGTGGTACTGTGTGCAGATGCATGTATCTAATCCTCCCCTGTGTGGTATTGTGTGAAGAGGCGCGTATCTAATCCTTTGGCGTGTAGATGCGCGTATCTAATCCTACAGCATGTGGTACTGTGTGCAGATGTGTGTATCTAATCTTATGGCGTGTATAACTGTGTGCAGACGTGCGTATCTAATCCTCTGGAGTGTGGAACTGTATGTAGATGCGTGTATCTAATCCTACGGCATGTGGTACTCTGTGCAGACGTGTGTATCTAATCCTATGGCGTGTACAACTGTGTGAAGACACGTGTATCTAATCCTCCCCTGTGTGGTATTGTGTGAAGAGGTGCGTATCTAATCCTATGGCGTGTGGAACAGTGTGTAGACGCGCGTATCCAATCCCCCGGCATGTGGTACTGTGTGCAGACGCGCGTATCTAATCCTATGGCATGTGGTAATGTGTGTAGACACGCGTATCCAATCCCCCGGCATGTGGTACTGTGTGTAGATGCGCGTATCTAATCCTCCCTCGTGTGGTACTGTGTGCGGAAACGCATATCTAATTCTCTCGCTTGTGGTACTGTGTCCAGAGTTATGTATCTAATCTTTCAAAGTGTGGTACTGTGTGCACACACACACGTATCTAATCCTCCCTTGTGTGGTATTGTGTGAAGAGGCGCATATCTAATCCTTCAGTGTGTGGAACTATGTGTAGACGCATGTATCTAATCCTATGGCATGTGGTACTGTGTGTAGACGCGCGTATCTAATCCTCCCCCGTGTGATACTGTGTGCTGAGACGCGTATCTAATTCTCTGGCTTGTGGTACTGTGTGCAGAGGCATGCATCTAATCCTCCAAACTGTGGTACTGTGTTCACACACACGTATCTAATCCTCCCTTGTGTGATATTGTGTGAAGAGGCGCATATCTAATCCTTCGGCGTGTGGAACTATGTGTAGACGCGTGTATCTAATCCTACTGTATGTGGTACTGTGTGCAGACACGTGTATCTAATCCTATGGTGTGTACAACTGTGTGCAGATGCGCGTATCTAATCCTCTGGAGTGTGGAACTATGTGTAGACGTGTGTATCTAATCCTACGGCATGTGGTACTCTGTGCAGACGCGTGTATCTAATCCTATGGTGTGTACAAATTTGTGCAGATGCGCGTATCTAATCCTCTGGAGTGTGGAACTGTGTGTAGACACCTGTATCTAATCCTTCGGCATGTGGAACCGTGTGCAGAAGTGCGTATTTAATCCTCTGGTTTGTGGGACTGTGTGCAGACGTGTGTATCTAATCCTGTGGCGTGTGATACTCTGTGCTGATCTGTGTATCTAATCCTCTGATGCGTGTATCTCAGTTTGGATATCAGTGTTGTATTGTGCATGTGGAGTGACCGTGTGTATTGCAGTTGGAATATGAGTGAAAGTCTTGCAGGTTTGTATTGGCTAGGGGGGGGCACTGTGTTTGGAATGCTGTATCTCAGCAACGGTGCGTCCGAGCGAGTTGGAGTCTCGTCTTAAACCTTCCCGGATATCTGAAGTATCTCTGTGCCAAATTTGGTGAAGATCGGTCCAGTCGTTTGGTTCCCATTAGAGAACAGACAGACAGATGGACAGACAGACAGACAGAAATTCATTTTTATAATATAGGGAAATGTGCACTGGATATATAATATTTGTTTACTGGATACATATAATATACACTCACCGGCCACTTTATTAGGTACACCTGTCCAACTGCTCGTTAACACTTAATTTCTAATCAGCCAATCACATGGCGGCAACTCAGTGCATTTAGGCATGTAGACATGGTCAAGACAATCTCCTGCAGTTCAAACCGAGCATCAGTATGGGGGGGAAGAAAGGTGATGTGAGTGCCTTTGAACGTGGCATGGTTGTTGGTGCCAGAAGGGCTGGTCTGAGGATTTCAGAAACTGCTGATCTGCTGGGATTTTCACGCACAACCATCTCTAGGGTTTACAGAGAATGGTCCGAAAAAGAAAAAACATCCAGTGAGCGGCAGTTCTGTGGGGGGGCGGAAATGCGTTGTTGATGCCAGAGGTCAGAGGAGAATGGCCAGACTGGTTCCAGCTGATAGAAAGGCAACAGTGACTCAAATAGCCACCCGTTACAACCAAGGTAGCCAGAAGAGCATCTCTGAACGCCGCACAGTACGTCCAACTTTGAGGCTACAGATGGGCTACAGCAGCAGAAGACCACACCGGGTGCCACTCCTTTCAGCTAAGAACAGGAAACTGAGGCTACAATTTGCACAAGCTCATCGAAATTGGACAATTGAAGATTGGAAAAACGTTGCCTGGTCTGATGAGTCTCGATTTCTGCTGCGACATTCGGATGGTAGGGTCAGAATTTGGCGTCAACAACATGAAAGCATGGATCCATCCTGCCTTGTATCGGTAACGGTTCAGGCTGGTGGTGGTGGTGTCATGGTGTGGGGAATATTTTCTTGGCACTCTTTGGGCCCCTTGGTACCAATTGAGCATCGTTGCAACGCCAAAGCCTACCTGAGTATTGTTGCTGACCATGTCCATCCCTTTATGACCACAATGTACCCAACATCTGATGGCTACTTTCAGCAGGATAATGCAATGCCATGTCATAAAGCTGGAATCATCTCAGACTGGTTTCTTGAACATGACAATGAGTTCACTGTACTCCAATGGCCTCCACAGTCACCAGATCTCAATCCAATAGAGGAGCATCTTTGGGATGTGGTGGAACGGGAGATTCGCATCATGGATGTGCAGCCGACAAATCTGCGGCAACTGTGTGATGCCATCATGTCAATATGGACCAAAATCTCTGAGGAATGCTTCCAGCACCTTGTTGTATCTATGCCACGAAGAATTGAGGCCTTTCTGAAGGCAAAAGGGGGTCCAACCCGTTGCTAGCATGGTGTACCTAATAAAGTGGCCGGTGAGTGTATGTGCACTGCATATATCATATATGTGCACTGGATCTATAATATATGTGCACTGGATCTATAATATATGTGCACTGGATCTATAATATATGTGCACTGGATACATAATATATGTGCACTGGATACATAATATATGTGCACTGGATATATATATATATATATATATATATATATATATATATGCACTGGATATATAATATATGTGCACTGGATATAAAATATATGTGCACTGGATCTATAATATATGTGTTCTGGATCTATAACATATGTGCTCTGGATCTATAATATATTATATGTGCACTGGATATTTAATATATGTGCACTGGATACATAATATATGTGCACTGGATCTATAATATATGTGCACTGAATACATAATATAAGTGCACTGGATCTATAATATATTTGCACTGGATATGTATAATATATGTGCACTGGATCTATAATATATGTGCACTGGATCTATAATATATGTGCACTGATATATAATATTTGTTTACTGGATACATATAATATATGTGCACTGCATAGATCATATATGTGCACTACATATATAATATATGTGCACTGGATACATAATATATGTGCACTGGATATATATATAATATATGTTCATTGGATCTATAATAAATGTGCACTGGATATATTATATATGTGCACTGGATATATAATATATGTGCACTGGATACATAATATATATGCACTGGATCTATAATATATGTGTACTGGATCTATAACATATGTGCACTGGATCTATAATATATATGCACGGGATACGTAACATTTGCACTTGATAAATATAATATATGTGCACTGGATCTATAATATTTGTGCACTTAAACTATAATATATGTGCACTGGATCTATAATATATGTGCGCCGGATAAATAATATATGTGCACTGGATCTATAATATAAGTGCACTGGATCTATAATATAAGTGCACTGGATCTATAATATAAGTGCACTGGATCTATAATATAAGTGCACTGGATCTATAATATAAGTGCACTGGATCTATAATATATGAGCACTGGATCTATAATATATGTGCCCTGGATATATAATATATGTGCACTGCATATATAATATATGTGCACTGGATCTATAATATACGTGCACTGGATATATAATATACGTGCACTGGATATATAATGTTCATGCACTGGATATATATAAGGATATATATAATATATGTGCACTGGATCTATAATATATGTGCACTGATATATAATATTTGTTTACTGGATACATATAATACATGTGCACTGTATATATAATATATGTGCACTGGATATATCATATATGTTCACTGGATATATAATATATGTGCACTGGATCTATAATATATGTGCACTGGATGCGTAATATATGGGCACTGGATGCGTAAAATAATGGGGACTGGATCTATAATATATGTGCATTGGATCTATAATATATGTGCACTGGATCTATATAATATATGTGCACTGAATCTATAATATTTCTGCACTGGATATATAATATATGTGCATTGGATATTTAATATATGTGCACTTGATATATAATATATGTGCACTGGATATATAATATTTGTGCACTGGATATATATAATATATATGCACTGGGTTTATACAATGTATGTGCACTCGATCTATAATATATGTGCACTGGATATATAATATATGTGCACTGGATATATAATATATGTGCACTGGATCTATAATATATGTGCACTGGATATAAAATATATGTGCACTGGATATTTAATATATGTGCACTGAATATATACTATAAGTGCACTGGATCTATAATATATGTGCATTGGATCTATAATATATGTGCACTGGATCTATATAATATATGTGCACTGAATCTATAATATTTCTGCACTGGATATATAATATATGTGCATTGGATATTTAATATATGTGCACTTGATATATAATATATGTGCACTGGATATATAATATTTGTGCACTGGATATATACAATGTATGTGCACTCGATCTATAATATATGTGCACTGGATATATAATATATGTGCACTGGATATATAATATATGTGCACTGGATATATAATATATGTGCACTGGATATATAATATATGTGCACTGGATATATAATATATGTGCACTGGATATATAATATTTGTGCACTGGATATATACAATGTATGTGCACTGATATATACAATGTATGTGCACTGGATATATAATATTTGTGCACTGGATATATATAATATATGTGCACTGGATATTTAATATATGTGCACTGGATATTTAATATATGTGCACTGGATCTATAATATATGTGCACTGGATCTATAATATATGTGCACTGGATATATAATATATGTGCACTGGATATATAATATATGTGCACTGGATATATAATATATGTGCACTACATATATAATATATGTGCACTGGATATATAATATATGTGCACTGAATCTATAATATATGTTCACTGGATCTATAATATATGTTCACTGGATATATAATATATGTTCACTGGATATATATAATATATGTGCACTGGATATAAAATATATGTGCACTGGATCTATAATATATATGCACGGGATACATAATATATTTGCACTTGATATATATAATATATGTGCACTGGATATATATAATATATGTGCACTGGATATTTAATGTATGTGCTCTGGATCTATAGTATATGTGCTCTGGATCTATAGTATATGTGCTCTGTATCTATAGTATATGTGCACTGGATATATAATAAATGTGCACTGGATATATAATATATGTGCACTGGATATATAATATATGTGCACTGGATACATGATATAAGTGCACTGGATCTATAATATATGTGCACTGGATCTATAATATATGTGCACTGGATCTATAATTTATGTGCACTGGATACATAATATATGTGCACTGGATATATAATATATGTGCACTGGATATATAATATAAGTGCACTGGATCTATAATATATGTGCACTGGATCTATATAATATATGAGCACTGAATATATAATATATGTGCACTGGATCTATAATATTTCTGCACTGGATCTATAATATATGTGCATTGGATATTTAATATATGTGCACTGGATCTATAATATATGTGCACTGGATATTTAATATATGTGCACTGGATACATAATATATGTGCACTGAATACATAATAGTGCATTGGATCTATAATATATGTGCATTGGATCTATAATATATGTGCACTGGATCTATAATATATGTGCACTGGATATATAATATATGTGCACTGGATCTATAATATATGTGCATTGGATATTTAATATATGTGCACATGATATATAATATATGTGCACTGGATATATAATATTTGTGCACTGGATATATATAATATATGCACACTGGATATATACAATGTATGTGCACTCGATCTATAATATATGTGCACTGGATATATAATATATGTGCACTGGATCTATATAATATATGTGCACTGGATATATAATATTTGTGCACTGGATATATATATAATGTATGTGCACTGGATATAAAATATATGTGCACTGGATATTTAATATATGTGCACTGGATCTATAATATATGTGCACTGGATCTATAATATTTGTGCACTGGATCTACAATATATGTGCACTGGATCTATAATATTTGTGCACTGGATACATAATATATGTGCACTGGAATATAATATATGTTCACTGGATATATATAATATATGTGCACTGGATCTATAATATATGTGCAGTGGATATATAATATATGTGCACTCCATATATAATATATGTGCACTGGATCTATAATATACGTGCACTGGATATATAATATATGTGCACTGGATCTATAATATATGTGCAATGGATACATAATATATGTGCACTGGATATATATAATATATGTGCACTGGATATATAATATATGTGCACTGGATCTATAATATATGTGCACTGGATCTATAATATATGTGCACTGGATCTATATAATATATGTGCACTGGATATATAATATTTGTGCACTGGATATATATGTGCACTGGATCTATAATATATGTGCAATGGATACATAATATATGTGCACTGGATATATATAATATATGTGCACTGGATATATAATATATGTGCACTGGATCTATAATATATGTGCACTGGATCTATATAATATATGTGCACTGGATATATAATATTTGTGCAATGGATACATAATATATGTGCACTGGATCTATAATATATGTGCAATGGATACATAATATATGTGCACTGGATATATATAATATATGTGCACTGAATATATAATATATGTGCACTGGATCTATAATATATGTGCACTGGATCTATATAATATATGTGCACTACATATACAATATATGTGCACTGGATCTATAATATATGTGCACTGGATCTATATAATATATGTGCACTACATATACAATATATGTGCACTGGATATATAATATATGTGCACTGGATCTATAATATATGTGCAATGGATACATAATATATGTGCACTGGATATATATAATATATGTGCACTGGATATATAATATATGTGCACTAGATCTATAATATATGTGCACTGGATCTATATAATATATGTGCACTGGATATATAATATTTGTGCACTGGATATATATAATATATGTGCACTGGATATAAAATATATGTGCACTGGATATTTAATATATGTGCACTGGATCTATAATATATGTGCACTGGATCTATAATATATGTGCACTGGATCTATAATATTTGTGCACTGGATACATAATATATGTGCACTGGATACATAATATATGTGCACTGGATACATAATATATGTGCACTGGAATATAATATATGTTCACTGGATATATAATATATGTGCAGTGGATATATAATATATGTGCAGTGGATATATAATATATGTGCAGTGGATATATAATATATGTGCAGTGGATATATAATATATGTGCAGTGGATATATAATATATGTGCCCTGGATATATAATATATGTGCACTGGATCTATAATATACGTGCACTGGATATATAATATACGTGCACTGGATATATAATATACGTGCACTGGATATATATAAGGATATATATAATATATGTGCACTGGATACATAATAATTGTGCACTGGATCTATTATATATGTGCACTGGATATATATAATATATGTGCACTTGATCTATAATATATGTGCACTGATATATAATATATGTGCACTGGATCTATAATATATGTGCACCGGATATATAATATATGTGCACTGGATATATAATATATGTGCACTGGATCTATAATATATGTGCACTACATATATAATATATGTGCACTGGATATAAAATATATGTGCACTGGATCTATAATATATGTACACTGGATCTATAATATATGTGCACTGGATCTATAATATATATGCACGGGATACATAATATATTTGCACTTGATATATATATAATATATGTGCACTGGATATTTAATATATGTGCTCTGGATCTATAGTATATGTACACTGGATACATATTTGTGCACTGGATCTATAATATATGTGCACTGGATCTATAATATATGTGCACTGGATATTTAATATATGTGCAATGGATACATAATATATATGCACCAGATCTATAATATATGTGCACCGGATATATAATATATGTGCACCGGATATATAATATATGTGCACCGGATATATAATATATGTGCACTGGATCTATAATATATGTGCACTGGATCTATAATATATGTGCACTGGATCTATAATATATGTGCACTGGATCTATAATATATGTGCACTGGATATATAATATATGTGCACTGGATATATACAATGTATGTGCAGTGGGTATATAATATTTGTGCACTGGATCTATAATATATGTGCACTGGATATATAATATATGTGCACTGGATCTATAATATATGTGCACTGCATATAAAATATATGTGCACTGAATATTTAATATAAGTGCACTGGATACAAAATATATGTGCACTGGAATTATAATATATGTGCACTCGATCTATAATATTTCTGCACTGGATCTATAATATATGTGCATTGGATATTTAATATATGTGCACTTGATATATAATATATGTGCACAGGATATATAATATTTGTGCACTGGATATACATAATATACAGTATATTATAGATCCAGTGCACATATATTATAGATCCAGTGCACAAATATTATAGATCCAGTGCACATATATTATGTATCCATTGCACATATATTAAATATCCAGTGCACATATATTTTATATACAGTGCACATATATTATAGATCCAGTGCACATATTATATATCCAGTGCACAAATATTATATATCCAGTGCACATACGTTGTATATATCCAGTGCACATATATTATATCTATCCAGTACACAAATATTATATATCCAGTGCACATATATGATATATCAAGTGCACATATATTAAATATCCATTGCACATATATTAAATATCCATTGCATATATATTTTAGATCCAGTGCACATATATTATATATCCAGTGCACATATATTATAGATCCAGGGCACATACATTGTATATATCCAGTGCATATATATTGTATATATCCAGTGCACATATATTATATATATCCAGTGCACATATATTGTGTATCCAGTGCACATATATTTTATATACAGTGCACATATATTACAGATCCAGTGCACAAATATTATATATTCAGTGCACATACATTGTATATATCCAGTGCACAAATATTATATATGCAGTGCACATATATTAAATATCCTTTGCACATATATTATAGATCCAGTGCACATAAATTATATATCCAGTGCACATATATTACAGATCCAGTGCACATACATTGTATATATCCAGTGCACATATATTGTATATATCCAGTGCACAAATATTATATATCCAGTGCACATATATTATATATCAAGTGCACATATATTAAATATCCAATGCACATATATTATAGATCCAGTGCAGAAATATTTTAGATCCAGTGCACATATATTATATTGAGCCAGTGCAAATATATTATAGATCCAGTGCACATATATAATAGATCCAGTGCTCAATTATTATATATCCAGTGCACATGCATTATATACAATCCTATGAAAAAGTTTGGGCACCCCTATTAATCTTAATCATTTTTAGTTCTAAATATTTTGGTGTTTGCAGCAGCCATTTCAGTTTGATATATCTAATAACTGATGGACACAGTAATATTTCAGGATTGAAATGAGGTTTATTGTACTAACAGAAAATGCGCAATATGCATTAAACCAAAATTTGACCGGTGCAAAAGTATGGGCACCTCAACAGAAAAGTGACATTTATATTTAGTACATCCTCCTTTTGCAAAGATAACAGCCTCTAGTCGCTTCCTGTAGCTTTTAATCAGTTCCTGGATCCTGGATAAAGGTATTTTGGACAAACAATTCGCGTTCAGTTAAGTTAGATGGTCGCCGAGCATGGACAGCCCGCTTCCAATCATCCCACAGATGTTCAATGATATTCAGGTCTGGGGACTGGGATGGCCATTCCAGAACATTGTAATTGTTCCTCTGCATGAATGCCTGAGGATTTGGAGCGGTGTTTTGGATCATTGTCTTGCTGAAATATCCATCCCCGGCGTAACTTCAACTTCGTCACTGATTCTTGAACATTATTCTCACGAATCTGCTGATACTGAGTGGAATCCATGCGACCCTCAACTTTAACAAGATTCCCGATGCCGGCATTGGCCACACAGCCCCAAAGCATGATGGAACCTCCACCAAATTTTACAGTGGGTAGCATGTGTTTTTCTTGGAATGCTGTTTCTTTTTGGACGCCATGCATAACGCCTTTTTTTTTTATAACCAAACAACTCAATTTTTGTTTCCAAAATGAAGCTGCCTTGTCCAAATGTGCTTTTTCATACCTCAGGCAACTCTATTTGTGGCGTACGTGCAGAAACGGCTTCTTTCTCATCACTCTCCCATACAGCTTCTATTTGTGCAAAGTGCGCTGTATAGTTGACCGATGCACAGTGACACCATCTGCAGCAAGATGATGCTGCAGCTCTTTGGAGGTGTCTGTGGATTGTCCTTGACTCTTCTCACCATTCTTCTTCTCTGCCTTTCTGATATTTTTCTTGGCCTGCCACTTCTGGGCTTAACAAGAACTGTCCCTGTGCTCTTCCATTTCCTTACTATGTTCCTCACAGTGGAAACTGACAGGTTAAATCTCTGAGACAACTTTTTGTATCCTTCCCCTGAACAACTATGTTGAACAATCTTTGTTTTCAGATCATTTGAGAGCGGGCTGTCCATGCTCGGCCACCATCAAACTTAACTGAACTTGAATTGTTTTGTAGAAAGAAATGGTCCAAAATCCCTTCATCCAGGATCCAGGAACTGATTAAAAGCTACAGGAAGCGACTAGAGGCTGTTATCTTTGCAAAAGGAGGATGTACTAAATATTAATGTCACTTTTCTGTTGAGGTGCCCATATTTTTGCACCGGTCAAATTTTGGTTTAATGCATATTGCGCATTTTCTGTTAGTACAATAAACCTCATTTCAATCCTGAAATATTACTGTGTCCATCAGTTATTAGATATATCAAACTGAAATGGCTGTTGCAAACACCAAGATATTTAGAACTAAAAATGATTAAGATTAATAGGGGTGCCCAAACTTTTTCATAGGACTGTATATCCTTATATATATCCAGTGCACATATATTATATATCCAGTGCACATATATTATATATCCACTGCACATATATTATAGATCCAGTGCAGAAAATTTAAGATCCAGTGCACTTATATAGATACATAGATCCAGTACATATATCACATATCCAGTGCGCATATATTATATATCCAGTGCACATATATTATAGAATCAGTGCAGAAAATTATAGATCCAGTGCACATATATTATATATCCAGTGCACATATATTATACAGATCCAGTGCAAATATATTATAGATCCAGTGCACATATATTATAGATCCAGTGCACTTATATTATGTATTCAGTGCACATATATTATATATCCAGTGCACATATATTATATATATCCAGTGAACATATATACCAGTGCACATATATTATATATCCAGTGCACATATATTATATATATCCAGTGACAATATATTATATACCAGTGCACATATATTATATATCCAGTGCGCACATATTATGTATCCAGTGCACATATATTTTATATACAGTGCACATATATTATTTATGCAGTGCATAATATTTAATAGATCCAGTGCAGAAAATTATAGATCCTGTGATCTATATTACATATCCAGTGCACATATATTATATAGACCGAGTGCACATATATTAAATATCCAGTGCACAAAATTTAATAGATCCAGTGCAGAAAATTATAGATTCAGTGCACATATATTATATATCCAGTGCACATATATTATATAGATCCAGTGCACAAATATTATAGATCCAGTGCACATACAGTATCAAGTGCACATATATTAAATATCCAATGCACATTTATTATAGATCCAATGCAGAAATATTTTAGATCCAGTGCACATATATTATACATCCAGTGCACATATATTATATAGATCCAGTGCAAATATATTATAGATCCAGTGCACATATATAATAGTGCACAATTATTATATATCCAGTGCACATATATTATATATATATCCTTATATATATCCAGTGCACATATATTATATATCCACTGCACATATATTATAGATCCAGTGCACATATATATATCCAGTGAACATATATTATATACCAGTGCACAAATATTATAGATCCAGTGCACATATATTATATAAATACATAGATCCAGTACATATATCACATATCCAGTGCGCATATATATCCAGTGCACATATATTATATAGATCCAGTGCACATATATTATAGATCCAGTGCACATATATTATACAGATCCAGTGCACATATATTATAGATCCAGTGCACATATATTATATAGATCCAGTAAAAATATATTATATACCAGTGCACATATATTATAGATCCAGTGCACATATATTATATAAATATATAGATCCAGTACATATATCCTATATCCAGTGTGCATATATTATAGATCCAGTGCAGAAAATTATATATCCAGTGCACATATATTATATATCCAGTACACGTATAGTATATATCCAGTGCACATATATTATATAGATCCAGTTCATATATATTATAGATCCAGTGCACATATATTATATATCCAGTGCACAATTATACAGATCCAGTGCAAATATATTATGTATCCAGTGCAAATATATTATGTATCCAGTGCAAATATATTTTATATACAGTGCACATATATTATATATCCTGTGCACACATAATATATATTCAGTGCACATAATATCCAGTGCACAAATATTATATATCCAGTGCACAAATATTATATATCCAGTGCACATATACTATATATCAAGTGCACATATATTAAATATCCATTGCACATATATTATAGATCCAGTGCACATACATTGTATATATCCAGTGCACATATATTGTATATATCCAGTGCACAAATATTATATATCCAGTGCACATATATTATATATCAAGTGCACATATATTAAATATCCAATGCACATATATTATAGATCCAGTCCAGGTATCAACTACTGAGGACTTCTCTTAGAAAATTTCTTTCATTTCAGATCCAGTCCAGAAATATTATAGATCCTGTGCACATATATTATATATCCAGTGCACATATATTATATATATCAAGTGCAAATATATTATGTATCCCGTGCACATATATTATAGATCCAGTGCACATATATTATCTATCCAGTGCACATATATTATGTATCCAGTCCACATATACTATAGATCCAGAGCACATATATTAAATATCCAGTGCGCATATATTATATATCCAGTGCACATATATTATAGATCCAGTGCACATATATTATAGATCCAGTGCACATATATTATAGATCCAGTGCACATATATTGTAGATCCAGTGCACATATATTATGGATCCAGTGCACATATATTTTATATCCAGTGCACTTATATTATATATATCCAGTGAACATATATTATAGATCCAGTGAACATATATTATAGATCCAGTGAACATATATTATATATATATATATATATATATATATATCCAGTGCACATATATTATGTATCCATTGCACATATATTATAGTTCCAGTGCACATATATTATATATATCCAGTGAAAATATAGATCCAGTGAACATATATTATAGATCCAGTGAACATATATTATATATATATATATCCAGTGCACATATATTATAGATCCAGTGCACATATATTATTTATGCAGCGCACATATACTAAATATTTATATATGCAGTGCACATATATTATGTGCAAAATTTAATAGATCCAGTGCAGAAAATTATAGATTCAGTGCACATATATTATATATCCAGTGCACATATATTATATAGATCCAGTGCACAAATATTATAGATCCAGTGCACATACAGTATCAAGTGCACATATATTAAATATCCAATGCACATATATTATAGATCCAGTGCAGAAATGTTATATATCCAGTGCACATATATTATATATCCAGTGTACATATATTATATAGATCCAGTGCAAATATATTATAGATCCAGTGCACATATATTATATATATCCTTATTAGAGATGAGCGAACAGTGTTCTATCGAACACATGTTCGATCGGATATCAGGGTGTTCGCCATGTTCGAATCGAATCGAACACCGCGTGGTAAAGTGCGTCAAAATTCGATTCCCCTCCCACCTTCCCTGGCGCCTTTTTTGCACCAATAACAGCGCAGGGGAGGTGGGACAGGAACTACGACACCGGGGGCATTGAAAAAAATTGGAAAAAGTCATTGGCTGCCGAAATCAGGTGACCTCCATTTTAGACGAATAGTGGATTTCAAATCCGGGTCATATGAGAATGTGAACTTTGTGACTATGAGACAGGGATAGCTGTACAGGCGGGGATAGCTAGGGATAACCTTTATTTAGGGGGGAATGTTATTAAAAATAACTTTTTGGGGCTCTATTGGGTGTGTAATTATGATTTTTGTGAGATAAACTTTTTCCCATAGGGATGCATTGGCCAGCGCTGATTGGCCGAATTCCGTACTCTGGCCAATCAGTGCTTGAACCCTTGTGCACCCTCAGCTCTGCTACATCAGAGCCGAGGGTGCGCTTGAACCCTTGTGCACACTCTGCTTCATCAAGCTAATAGAATGCATTGGCCAGCGCTGATTGGCCAATGCATTCTATTAGCCCGATGAAGTAGAGCTGAATGTGTGTGCTAAGCACACTCATTCAGCACTGCTTCATCACGCCAATACAATGCATTAGCCAGTGCTGATTGGCCAGAGTACGAAATTCGGCCAATCAGCGCTGGCTCTGCTGGAGGAGGCGGAGTCTAAGGTCGGACCTGAATGGAGACTGGTGTGGAGCGATCTTAGACTCCGCCTCCTCCAGCAGAGCCAGCGCTGATTGGTCGAGTTCCGTACTCTGGCCAATCAGCACTGGCCAATGCATTTCTATGGGGAAAAGTTAGCTTGCGAAAATCGCAAACTGACAGGGATTTCCATGAAATAAAGTGACTTTTATGCCCCCAGACATGCTTCCCCTGCTGTCCCAGTGTCATTCCAGGGTGTTGGTATCATTTCCTGGGTTGTCTTAGTGGACTTGGTGACCCTCCAGACTCGAATTTGGGTTTCCCCCTTAACGAGTTTATGTTCCCCATAGACTATAATGGGGTTCGAAACCCATTCGAACACTTGAACAGTGAGCGGCTGTTCGAATCGAATTTCGAACCTCGAACATTTTAGTGTTCGCTCATCTCTAATCCTTATATATATCCAGTGCACATATATTAAATATCCAGTGCACATATATTATATATCCAGTGTACATATATTATATATCCAGTGCACATACACTCACCGGCCACTTTATTAGGTACACCTGTCCAACTGCTTGTTAACACTTAATTTCTAATCAGCCAATCACATGGCGGCAACTCAGTGCATTTAGGCATGTAGACATGGTCAAGACAATCTCCTGCAGTTCAAACCGAGCATCAGTATGGGGGGGAAGAAAGGTGATTTGAGTGCCTTTGAACGTGGCATGGTTGTTGGTGCCAGAAGGGCTGGTCTGAGTATTTCAGAAACTGCTGATCTACTGGGATTTTCACGCACAACCATCTCTAGGGTTTACAGAGAATGGTCCGAAAAAGAAAAAACATCCAGTGAGCGGCAGTTCTGTGGGGGGCGGAAATGCGTTGTTGATGCCAGAGGTCAGAGGAGAATGGCCAGACTGGTTCCAGCTGATAGAAAGGCAACAGTGACTCAAATAGCCACCCGTTACAACCAAGGTAGCCAGAAGAGCATCTCTGAACGCCGCACAGTACGTCCAACTTTGAGGCTACAGATGGGCTACAGCAGCAGAAGACCACACCGGGGGCCACTCCTTTCAGCTAAGAACAGGAAACTGAGGCTACAATTTGCACAAGCTCATCGAAATTGGACAATTGAAGATTGGAAAAACGTTGCCTGGTCTGATGAGTCTCGATTTCTGCTGCGACATTCGGATGGTAGGGTCAGAATTTGGCGTCAACAACATGAAAGCATGGATCCATCCTGCCTTGTATCGGTAACGGTTCAGGCTGGTGGTGGTGGTGTCATGGTGTGGGGAATATTTTCTTGGCACTCTTTGGGCCCCTTGGTACCAATTGAGCATCGTTGCAACGCCAAAGCCTACCTGAGTATTGTTGCTGACCATGTCCATCCCTTTATGACCACAATGTACCCAACATCTGATGGCTACTTTCAGCAGGATAATGCAATGCCATGTCATAAAGCTGGAATCATCTCAGACTGGTTTCTTGAACATGACAATGAGTTCACTGTACTCCAATGGCCTCCACAGTCACCAGATCTCAATCCAATAGAGGAGCATCTTTGGGATGTGGTGGAACGGGAGATTCGCATCATGGATGTGCAGCCGACAAATCTGCGACTGCAACTGTGTGATGCCATCATGTCAATATGGAGCAAAATCTCTGAGGAATGCTTCCAGCACCTTGTTGTATCTATGCCACGAAGAATTGAGGCAGTTCTGAAGGCAAAAGGGGGTCCAACCCGTTACTAGCATGGTGTACCTAATAAAGTGGCCGGTGAGTGTGTATTATATATATCAAGTGCAAATATATTTTGTGTCCCGTGCACATATATTACACAGGTCAACAGCATTTTTGGGGCCAAAGATATTTCAACCAATTTAGGGTAACTTTGGGGTGCTGATTCTGAATATGTCATCAGTTTTGCCAGATTGGCTCAAGTTTTTGAGATTTTTCGTAAAATGTGTAAAAAAAAAAAAGACGTAATTTGCTATACGCGCATTAACTTTATTCCCAAGCATAACCCCAAAATAGGCCAAATACACTTTTTTTATGAAGTCTGTTATGTTTCTTCTATGTTTTTGCAGTGTATATTCACCACAAATGTAAAAGAATGAGTCTGGATCGTTAAGACAACTTCTTCTTGATGAGTTCATGCTTTTCACTGGAAAACAGACAACAACATAAAGTTAGTGCAAAAATCAAGCTATGAACAAACTTTTAGAACACTAATTAACAAAAAACTATATTGAGAACTGCTCAGTTCAAGTACTAATCCAAAGAAATTAATGAGATGATGCGTCGCATTTACCAACAAGTGCTATAAATAAGATACCAAAAATCTCAAAAACTTGAGCCAATCTGGCAAAACTGATAGCATATTCAGAATCAGCACCCCAAAAATACCCCAAATTCATTAAAATATTTTGGACACCAGTAAATTTTTTTTTTTTTGTTGACCTGTGTTATAGATCCAGTGCACATATATTATAGATCCAGTGCACATATATTATGTATCCAGTGCACATATACTATAGATCCAGAGCACATATATTAAATATCCAGTGCACATATATTATATATATCCAGTGAACATATATTATATACCAGTGCTCATATAATATAGATCCAGTGCACATATATTATATAAATATATAGATCCAGTACATATATCATATATCCAGTGCGCATATATTATATATCCAGTGCACAAATATTATATATCCAGTGCACAAATATTATATACCCAGTGCACATATATTATATATCCAGTGCACATATATTATATATCCAGTGCACATATATTAAAGATCCAGTGCACATACATTGTATATATCCAGTGCACAAATATTATATATCCAGTGCACATATATTATATATCAAGTGCACATCAAATCAAATCAAAAATGCTTTATTGGCACGTCCGAATAGGTATTTGGCCTTGCCAAAGCTAGTAATGTGGGCGGGGGGGGAGTTGTGTTGGGTGGGTATGGGGGGGTGGTTTGGGTTATAACAGTCCACATATATTAAATATCCAATGCACATATATTATAGATCCAGTGCACATATATTATAAATCCAGTGCACATATATTATATAGATCCAGTGCAAATATATTATAGATCCAGTGCAAATATATTATAGATCCAGTGCACATATATTATAGATCCAATGCACATATTTAATTGATCCAGTGCACAATTATTATATATCCAGTACACATATATTATATATCCTTATATATATCCAGTGCACATATATTAAATATCCAGTGCACATATATTATATATCCAGTGCACATATATTATATATATCAAGTGCAAATATATTATGTATCCCGTGCACATATATTATAGATCCAGTGCACATATATTATGTATCCAGTGCACATATACTATAGATCCAGAGCACATATATTAAATATCCAGTGCACATATATTATAGATCCAGTGCAAATATGTTATAGATCCAGTGCACATATATTATAGATCCAATGCACATATTTAATTGATCCAGTGCACAATTATTATATATCCAGTACACATATATTATGTATCCAGTGCACATATACTATAGATCCAGAGCACATATATTAAATATCCAGTGCACATATATTATATATATCAAGTGCAAATATATTATGTATCCCGTGCACATATATTATAGATCCAGTGCACATATATTATGTATCCAGTGCACATATACTATAGATCCAGAGCACATATATTAAATATCCAGTGCACATATATTATATATCCAGTGCACATATATTATAGATCCAGTGCACATATATTATAGATCCAGTGCACATATATTATGGATCCAGTGCACATATATTTTATATCCAGTGCACTTATATTATATATATATCCAGTGAACATATATTATAGATCTAGTGCACATATATTATATATCCAGTACACATATATTAAATATCCAGTGCACATATATTATATATCCAGTACACATATATTATTTATGCAGCGCACATATACTAAATATTTATATATGCAGTGCACATATATTATGTATCCAGTGCACATATATTATATATCCAGTGCAGAAAATTATAGATCCTGTGAACATATATTACATATCCAGTGCACATATATTATATAGACCCAGTGCACATATATTAAATATCCAGTGCACAAAATTTAATAGATCCAGTGCAGAAAATTATAGATTCAGTGCACATATATTATATAGATCCAGTGCACATATATTATATAGATCCAGTGCACAAATATTATATATCCAGTGCACATACAGTATCAAGTGCACATATATTAAATATCCAATGCACATATATTATAGATCCAGTGCAGAAATGTTATAGATCCAGTGCACATATATTATATATCCAGTGCACATATATTATATATCCAGTGTACATATATTATATATTTCCTTATATATATCCAGTGCACATATATTAAATATCCAATGCACATATATTATAGATCCAGTGCAGAAATGTTATAGATCCAGTGCACATATATTAAATATCCAATGCACATATATTATAGATCCAGTGCAGAAATGTTATAGATCCAGTGCACATATATTAAATATCCAGTGCACATATATTATATATCCAGTGCAAATATATTATGTATACCGTGCACATATATTATAGATCCAGTGCACATATATTATATATATCCAGTGAACATATATTATATACCAGTGCACATACATTGTATATATCCATTGCACATATCCTATTAATATTATAAATGTGAAAGTTTGTGGGTTTGTGTGTTTGGATGTTTGGATGTTCAGATGTTTGTTCCTCAATCACGGAAAAACCGCTCCACCGATTTGGCTGAAATTTTCCACAAACATAGTTAATACACCCCATTGCGCAATAGGCTACTTTTCGTCACAATAGCGCACATACATTTGTGCCAGGACCCCCACAAAACCCAAACTCACACCACCATCTCTGCAATCTCACACACTTTGGACCATAGCAAGCCACAAAATTCCTATTGCCCTCTGCAGCCTCGCCCCTAACCCCACACAATCACGTATACATAGACTTTACCACTCTGCACCTCACCTTAACGATACTCCAGGAGGCGCTCTATAACACTCTGGAGCAGCCATGTGTGCCGACCCCCACCGCTCTGACAATCCGCGACACCGCCCACCCATGTCAATACCCCTAGGCGGTCTAATAAATGCAAAAAAAAAAGTTTAAAAAAAGTAAAAAAAAATATAAAAAAAATAATAAAAAGGATTAAAAATTCAAATCACCTCCCCTTTCCCTAGAACAAATATAAAAGTAGTTAAATACTGTGAAACACATACATGTTAGGTATCCCCACGTCCAAAATCGCCCGCTCTACAAAGCTACACAAATATTTTTCCTGTTCGGTAAACGCCGTAGCGGGAAAAATGGTCAAAAGTGCCAAACCGCCATTTTTTCACTGTTTTGATTCTGATAAAAAATTGAATAAAAAGTGATCAAAGCAATAACATTTCCCGAAAATGGTAGAACTACAAAGTACACCCGGTCCCGCAAAAAAATACGCCCTATACATCCCCGTACACGCACGTATAAAAAAGTTATGGCTGTCGGAATATGGCGAGTTTTCAAAAAATTATTTTTTAATTCAGTTTTGGATTTTTTTTAAGGGGTCAAAATGTAAATAAAACCATATAAATTTGGTATCCCCGGAATCGTAACGAAACACAGAATACAGGGGACTTGTCATTTTGGTTGCACAGTGAACGCCGTAAAACCAAAGCCCGTAAGAAAGTCGCAGAAATGCATTTTTTCTTCAAATTCACCCCATTCTGAATTTTTTCCCTGCTTCCCAGTACATTATATAGAATAAATAATGGCGGCATCATGAAGAAAAATTTGTCCCAGGAAAAATTAAGACCTCATATGGCTCTGGGAGCGGAGAAATAAAAAAGTTATGGGGTTTAGAAGGAGGGGAGTCAAAAATGAAAAACCAAAAAATGCCATCGGCGGGAAAGGGTTAACTTCAAATACTTCTTTCCCAAAGTCACTATGTAAAGTTTCTCACAACACCGTATATATAGCAGCTCAAATACAAAGTAACTGCAACACAAAAGTCTCACGGATTCTCTGAATTACAGCAAAAACAAGATACAAACTTACATTTCATATCCCATCCCTTATACACAGTACGAAAACCTTACCCGCGCCTGTATATACCCACTGCTACAATCACCGCAGACCAAGTCGCGGGTAACCGCTAGTATTATATATATCCAGTGCACAAATATTATATATCAAGTGCACATATATTAAATATCCAATGCACATATATTATAGATCCAGTGCAGAAATATTATAGATCCAGTGCACATATATTATATAGATCCAGTGAAAATATATTATAGATCCAGTGCAAATATATTATAGATCCAGTGCACATATATAATAGATCCAGTGCACAATTATATATCCAGTGCACATATAGTATATATCCACTGCACATATATTATAGATCCAGTGCACATATATTATAGATCCAGTGCACATATATTATAGATCCAATGCACATATATTATATAAATATATAGATCCAGTACATATATCATATATCCAGTGTGCATATATTATATATCCAGTGCACATATATTATATAGATCCAGTGCAGATATATTATAGATCCAGTGCATATATTATATATCCAGTGCACATATATTATACAGATCCAGCGCAAATATATTATAGATCCAGTGCACATATGTTATATACCCAGTGCACATATATTATATATCCAGTGCACATATATTATAGATCGAGTGCACATATATTATATATCCAGTGCACAAATATTATATATCCAGTGCACATATATTATAGATCCAGTGCACATATATTATATATCCAGTGCACATATATTATATATCCAGTGCACATATATTATAGATCCAGTGCACAAATATTATATACCCAGTGCACATATATTATAGATCCAGTGCACATATATTATAGATCCAGTGCACATATATTATAGATCCAGTGCACATATATTATAGATCGAGTGCACATATATTATAGATCCAGTGCACAAATATTATATATCCAGTGCACATATATTATAGATCCAGTGTACATATATTATATATCCAGTGCACATATATTATAGATCCAGTGTACATATATTATATATCCAGTGCACATATATTATAGATCGAGTGCACATACATTGTATATATCCAGTGCACATATATTATATAGATCCAGTGCACAAATATTATATATCCAGTGCACATATATTAAATATCCAATGCACATATATTATAGATCCAGTGCAGAAATATTATACATCCAGTGCACATATATTATATATCCAGTGCACATATATTATATAGATCCAGTGCACATATATTATACATCCAGTGCACATACAGTATATGTTCACAGAAACTATAATTTTCTGCACTGGATCTATTAAATATTGTGGACTGGATATATAATATATGTGCACTGGAAATAAAATATTTGTGCACTGGATACATAATATATGTGCACTGGATATATAAATATTTAGTAT
Organism: Leptodactylus fuscus; assembly: GCF_031893055.1. Taxonomy (NCBI): domain Eukaryota; kingdom Metazoa; phylum Chordata; class Amphibia; order Anura; family Leptodactylidae; genus Leptodactylus; species Leptodactylus fuscus. Next base: position 1,357,478 of record NC_134274.1, on the reverse strand, counting down.
ATGTGCGCTGCATAAATAATATATTTGTACTGGATATATAGTATATGTGCACTGGATATTTAATAAATGTGCACTGGATATATAATATATGTACACTGGATCTATAATATATGTGCGCTGGATATATAATATATGTGCACTGGATACGTAATATATGGGCACTGGATCTATAATATATGTGCACTGGATATTTAATATATGTGCACTGGATATTTAATATATGTGCACTGAATACATAATATATGTGCACTGGATCTATAATATATGTGCACTGGATCTATAATATATTTGCACTGGATCTATATAATATATGTGCACTGGATCTATAATATTTCTGCACTGGATCTATAAAATATTGTTCACTGGATATTTAATATATGTGCACTGGATATATAATATATGTGCTCTAGATATATAATATATGTGCACTGGATATATAATATATTTGCACTGGATCTATAATATATGTGCACTTGATTTATTATATATGCACTGGATATATAATATATGCGCACTGGATATATATATATATATATATATATATATATATATGCACTGGATATATAATATATGTGCGCTGGATATTTAATTTATGTGCAATGGATACATAATATATGTGCATTGGATCTATAATATATGTGCTCTGGATCTATAATATATGCGCACTGGATCTATAATATATGTGCACTGGATATATAATATTTGTGCACTGGATATATATAATATATGAGCACTGGATATATATAATATATGTGCACTGGATATTTAATATGTGTGCACTGGATACATAATATATGTGTACTGGATCTTTAATATATGTGCACTGGATCTATATAATATATGTGCACCGGATCTATATAATATATGTGCACTGGATCTATATAATATATGTGCACCGGATCTATATAATATATGTGCACTGGATCTATATAATATATGTGCACTGGATCTATATAATTTATGTGCACTGAATATCTGGACTGGACTGGTCTCTGCTAACTGGTATGTAATGGCAATGACATGACTTTGCTGACCTGGCACCTAATGATAATGAGATGACTCTGCTGACCCAGCATTTTATGGTAATGAAACGACTGTGCTAATTTGGTCCCAGTCTATCCAACAATGCTAAAAGTGAGCGGCACAACTTTAGTCACTCCCTTTAAATAATAATATCATATTAACAATTTTAAAGACAGAGATAAGGTTAGGGATAACTTAGATGCCAATCCTCAGCATTCACGTCAAGGATTCCATGTGAGCCATATGTCCCTGGCACGCGCCTGTTCTGCTGTCCTCCACCTCCTGAAGACAGCGGTCATGTCTATAACATGGTGGCAGTAGGAGGATAAGTTGAGAACCCCGACCTCGAGTCCCTCATAGTATAGCTTTCTTTATGGCCATGGAATTTTGTAATTGTTATATTTCTGTATATTGTGATATCCTACACAATGGCAGATCAGGGGTTAATTCTAGGAACAGTAGCAAGACATTTTATGGCAGGTGCTTCCTCTGTAATATTAAGCACGCAGCGCCCCCTAGAGGTGTTTATCTCTCGTAACGTTTCTGCGTTGTTACTTTGTATTGCAGGTTTTATGCCGGCTGCGACGTCACCTTTCGCGTCTGTGATAACTGACTGCACAGAAATACACGGCCGAGTCTCCAGAGCGAGCCTTCGTACACTCCAGCGTGGCGTTTGTATCTTGAGGTCGCTCCATTTTCTATGGGTCAGTAAATTTCTTCTCTTTTGTAAAGTCACCTACTGAAATGGACGACCCCATGGGCTCCCGGCCCCTTCCGGGTTTCTGTTGATACCAGAACATAGTATGTGCCCCTGATGGGCCTTTGCATGTACATTGAAGGTTAAAGGATTGCCCCACTTGGACTACTGCAAACTTTTTGTTTTGAGTGACCGTCCAGTCCTGGCACGAACCTGTGAACAGAAGCAAAGAAAATATCCATGAAGATGGTGAGAACATTACTGGAGGCTTCTAAGTGTGGCCTCCTGGTTAGCAGTGGTGGCCTTATAGTTCTGGGTGCAACCAAGGGCTTGGGGTTCTTACATGTAAGAAAGTTCAAGGTGAAGATCAGGAGCCCGGGTCTCATAGTTTTGCTTTTTCAGCATCTATTGCAAATTCAAAAACATCTCCACCCGTCTCTTTGAAATGTTCTCCTCCAGTTCTCGGTGATGTCACTTCCTGTTCCACCCATAGTATAAAAGTTTTATTGGGATGGGAATGGGGGGGGGGATCTCAGCAAATAATATCACCTGCATACCCCATGTACTTGTCCATCAAAGTGCTGTAATATGTCCGACATTTCACATTGACAACCAGTGATCCACAACATCTCCTATTGTGTCGGGACTGCAAGTGGGCTAGAACTTACACGCACCCCCCCCCCCAACCCCCTGACACTGCCATACTGATCATTGCTGGATTCCACTTCCTGTTCCCTCCATGACACAACAGGAAGTGGCTGTGAATTCCCTTTCGGCCAATCACAGGCTCAGGCCGGTCACTTGGACCAGTGGTGAACTGTGCGGGCCATTTCTTGTAGTGATGGGACAATAGCAGAAAGTGGGGAGTGGGGCATTGTGGGAGCAGCAGTGGTGGGTGATCGATGGGGTGTGTAGAAGGTCTTTGTTTTTTGTAGTTAGTTGTCAGCCATTGTTATACCGCATCCTTATCATTAATAGAAGGAAAGAGCCCCATCTGTTGGTAGAAACCAGAAGTTCCCTTTGTATATACCGTACGGATTTGGCCGGCCTTTGCTCTGCTCTGTATCACTGTGTACTAGCTGCACAGAAGTAGACGGCAGAGTCCTGACCTCCAGATTTCAGAATTTTCAAGCTGGATTCCAAAATATCCGGCCATTCAAATCAAATCAAATCAAATCAAAAAATGCTTTATTGGCACGTCCGAATAGGTATTTGGCATTGCCAAAGCTAGTAAAGTGGGTGGGGGGGGGGGGGGGAGTTGGGTTGGGTGGGTGGTGAGTATGGGGGGGGGGTTCGGTTATAACAGTCCATGGAGTCTCATCTTCCTCTTCGTTGGTGACTGCTATATGGGGAGGTGGGGTGGGGTGGGGCGGGTGTTTTGGGATAAATATAACAGTCCCTGGAGTCTCATCTTCCTCTTCGTTGGTGACCGCTATATGGGGAGGTGGGGGTGGGGCGGGTGTATTGGGATAAATATAACAGTCCGTGGAGTCTCATCTTCCTCTGGTTTGGTGACAGCTGGACACGTATTGGGCAGCGATCTCCACAGTGGCCTCTTCTTCTCCCAGTAGGATGTAGAGTTTCCTCTTCTCGTCTGCAGATATGAAGTCTGGGATGTGGGCAGAGACATTCCAATTTCCATTTGTTCGGATTTTCCTTATCTTCAATCTCACTGTTGTTTTGTCCTGTGGATCGAGCATTGAGCTTCATCGCGCCTTCCTTATTCTGTTGGTACCAAAGGTTATGTCGCTCTGGTCATTGTGGGTGCAGGACATGGCCACATCTTGTCCAGGTTGGGAAGTTAGAAACTTCTCTTTCTGCACGACCTCGATCCCCAGACACAGACCTGTCATGTAAGGCAAGAAAGGGTTAATGTCTCGCTATGTCATTGTTGGACATCTATCTATACATCTATGATGGCCTATTCTTCTAAGGCTTCATCAAACCTTCTGAGACAGTAGAGTGCCTTGAATAGTTTGACTTTCTGGAAATACTGCTAAACAAAATGCACTAACATGTAAGACCTTCACTTGACTGGTCTTCAACTGAACCATCATAGAGTCAAGTCCCAATAGACCAAGTCTACAAGACCTTGGTTCCTTCAGGACTTACAACATCTAAACCAATATAAGGAACCATTCAAAAACCCTAAGAACCCAAGACCTCAGGTTAGCTATAGTGGTGGTCAACCAGTGGTGGTCTAATCCTTGTAGTGAAGCTACAACCCCCTAACAGTGGATCTCAGCCCACCATGAGACTGGATTATATCTTACAAAGGAGAACGTTTTTGATGATGACCAGCTCCAACCATCTCTTGGTGGCATCCATTTGTTGGAGCTTTCGGAGATCTTGCCTGTGTCTCCTGTCCCCGTCTCTCTTGGTTCCGAGCAGGTACCAGATTTCCTGTCCCAGCCTTATACAGGAAGCCTCTTCTATATTTCTCTCCTTCATCCTTTAATCTACTGTACATTGATATACGACAGGGAGATCCATTGTTTTGGGCATTTGGTGCTGCTGCGAATGTCATTAGTCATGACTTGGCTGGTAGGAGTATTGAGCAACCTGCAAATCCACCAAAATTGATTATTTTTCTTTCGTGTTCCTTCAGGACCCAAAGTCGGTGTTAAAAACCAGACACTTACTTGCCCTACCTGGCTACATCGCTACATCCTCTGGAGTCACAGTCTTCTTCCTAGATCACCCACCAAGTCTTCCAGCCCCCAGGTCACCCCTGGGCCTCGGTGGTCAGTAATATCATCATGTTTGGTGGCTGAGGTGTCAGGATTTGAACCTGTGACCTGCTGTCTTGCCCGCTGTCTCCTTGTTTCCTGAGCTATCCAGCTTGTTGAGGAGTTGTCTGTTGGACTTCTTTGGGGAACCTACTCCTGAGGCTCATCGGCTGTGTCTAATGCTTAGAACCCGCCCTGTATTACCCTGATTGGGCTGCCTATATATATAGGTGACTCTGACACTTCCTGTTGTGTAGGTATTGTGTCCTGTTTATCCGGATACAGCCTGGACACCCAGGAGACCTCTTTGCTGGAGACCTTCTTTAGTTCCTTGGAACTTCTCCTACTGGCTGCAAGTTCACCGTAGCTTTAATACAGCTCCTGAATTACTACAGACTTCTACCTGGTCTTTACTCATCTGCTCTTGGACTACTACCTCAGCCCCTGTGGGCTACCCATGTGACGTCTCCAGCCTCCTCTGCATTACCCAACGAATGGACTCCTGATCCTGCGCCACTAGTACCGTGACACGAAGTCATGGCAGACCGTCCAGGAAGAAGACCAGAACGTTGGAGGATGATGCGACAGATGAGTGTCACGTTTTATTTTTGCACCTTCCCAGGGCTCTGATCTCTGAGTATAATGATAGTGTGTTTGTGGGGTTCTCGGGCCCGCGGCCTTACTTATCCATCCCAGCTCCTGATCACAGCGGTCTCCGTAGAAGTGGAAGCGCTGGTGGCCATGAGTAGAAAGCAGGATCAGTAAGTAAATAGGGCCCATTACCTACTGGGGTTACTCTAGCAGGTAAAGACCTATTTAAATAGAAATCTGCAGCAGCTGCCGCCGGGCCCCCTGATGTCCTGGGCCCTGTGGTAGCCGCTACCCCTGTAGTTACGCCCCTGACACACAGCATTGTCTAGCCAAATACACTTGTCTCCACTTACCAGCTGAGAGCAGGACTCAGTATGTATTAGTTTGCTACAATGTATCAGTCTATGGTCCAGGCTGTTGAGCTCACAGAGCATTGTCTAGACCGGATACAATCACATTTCTGTCTCAGCTCAGGTCAGGCTATATGAATATAAAGCAGAGACTTCTCATTCCTGGATTGTGACCGGACACACTGGAGGATTCTTCTAACCTGCCATAATCCTTTTTTTACATAAAACAACTTTTTTAACCTCTTAAGAACCAACCAATTTTGCTTTTTATAAAAAAATCTACTTTATTTACATTATCTAAAAACATTTGGACTAATTTTCTAAATCTTCGCTGGTCATTTTTATGAACTTGGTGTCTAACGAATAAAATCTCTGAGAAGGGACTAGGACGACCCCATAATCCTCCGGCCTAGGGGTGTTCTGCTGGATACAGACCTGTTCACACTGTACTCATGTCCACTTTGGTTGAAGTTTCTAATTTGTCTTGAAATCAGTTCAGCGCAAAATCACAACATGGGAGTAAAGCTAAAAAGCTGCAATAAATGAAAAGGACGGGTAAGTGAGGACACAACTTTATGTAACCTACTGATGGGGGCCGGTGACCCCTGCTACTGGTAGGTGGAATATCACTATGTGACATTAATGCCCCCTCGCTGTGTCACTGTCTATAGGGGGCGTCTCCTCTCTGCTCTGGTTCTGCACAGTTTCGCCCCGTCACTGCTCTAATCCTGTACAGTCTCGCCCTGTCACTGCGCTGTCTATAGGGGGCGTCTCCTCGCCGCTCTAGTTCTGCACAGTCTCGCCCCGTCACTGCACTGTCTATAGGGGGCGTCTCCTCGCCGCTCTAGTTCTGCACAGTCTCGCCCCGTCACTGCGCTGTCTATATGGGGCGTCTCCTCGCCGCTCTAGTTCTGCACAGTCTCGCCCCGTCACTGCACTGTCTATAGGGGGCGTCTCCTCGCCGCTCTAGTTCTGCACAGTCTCGCCCCGTCACTGCGCTGTCTATATGGGGCGTCTCCTCGCCGCTCTAGTTCTGCACAGTCTCGCCCCGTCACTGCGCTGTCTATAGGGGGCGTCTCCTCGCCGCTCTAGTTCTGCCCAGTCTCGCCCTGTCACTGCACTGTCTATAGGGGGCGTCTCCTCTCTGCTCTGGTTCTGCACAGTTTCGCCCCGTCACTGCTCTAATCCTGTACAGTCTCGCCCTGTCACTGCGCTGTCTATAGGGGGCGTCTCCTCGCCGCTCTAGTTCTGCACAGTCTCGCCCCGTCACTGCACTGTCTATAGGGGGCGTCTCCTCGCCGCTCTAGTTCTGCACAGTCTCGCCCCGTCACTGCACTGTCTATAGGGGGCGTCTCCTCGCCGCTCTAGTTCTGCACAGTCTCGCCCCGTCACTGCGCTGTCTATATGGGGCGTCTCCTCGCCGCTCTAGTTCTGCACAGTCTCGCCCCGTCACTGCGCTGTCTATAGGGGGCGTCTCCTCGCCGCTCTAGTTCTGCCCAGTCTCGCCCTGTCACTGCACTGTCTATAGGGGGCGTCTCCTCGCCGCTCTAGTTCTGCACAGTCTCGCCCCATCACTGCACTGTCTATAGGGGGCGTCTCCTCGCCGCTCTAGTTCTGCCCAGTCTCGCCCTGTCACTGCACTGTCTATAGGGGGCGTCTCCTCGCCGCTCTAGTTCTGCACAGTCTCGCCCCGTCACTGCACCGTCTATAGGGGGCGTCTCCTCTTTGCTCTAGTCCTGCACAGTCTCGCCCCGTCACTGCACTGTCTATAGGGGGCGTCTCCTCTTTGCTCTAGTCCTGCACAGTCTCGCCCCGTCACTGCACTGTCTATAGGGGGCGTCTCCTCGCCGCTCTAGTTCTGCACAGTCTTGCCCCGTCACTGCACCGTCTATAGGGGGCGTCTCCTCTTTGCTCTAGTCCTGCACAGTCTCGCCCCGTCACTGCACTGTCTATAGGGGGCGTCTCCTCGCCGCTCTAGTTCTGCACAGTCTCGCCCCGTCACTGCACTGTCTATAGGGGGCGTCTCCTCGCCGCTCTAGTTCTGCACAGTCTCGCCCCGTCACTGCACTGTCTATAGGGGGCGTCTCCTCGCCGCTCTAGTTCTGCACAGTCTCGCCCCGTCACTGCACTGTCTATAGGGGGCGTCTCCTCGCTGCTCTAGTTCTGCACAGTCTCGCCCCGTCACTGCACTGTCTATAGGGGGCGTCTCCTCGCCGCTCTAGTTCTGCCCAGTCTCGCCCCGTCACTACACTGTCTATAGGGGGCGTCTTCTTGCCGCTCTAGTTCTGCACAGTCTCGCCCCGTCACTGCACTGTCTATAGGGGGCGTCTCCTCGCCGCTCTAGTTCTGCACAGTCTCGCCCCGTCACTGCGCTGTCTATATGGGGCGTCTCCTCGCCGCTCTAGTTCTGCACAGTCTCGCCCCGTCACTGCGCTGTCTATAGGGGGCGTCTCCTCGCCGCTCTAGTTCTGCCCAGTCTCGCCCTGTCACTGCACTGTCTATAGGGGGCGTCTCCTCGCCGCTCTAGTTCTGCACAGTCTCGCCCCATCACTGCACTGTCTATAGGGGGCGTCTCCTCGCCGCTCTAGTTCTGCCCAGTCTCGCCCTGTCACTGCACTGTCTATAGGGGGCGTCTCCTCGCCGCTCTAGTTCTGCACAGTCTCGCCCCGTCACTGCACCGTCTATAGGGGGCGTCTCCTCTTTGCTCTAGTCCTGCACAGTCTCGCCCCGTCACTGCACTGTCTATAGGGGGCGTCTCCTCTTTGCTCTAGTCCTGCACAGTCTCGCCCCGTCACTGCACTGTCTATAGGGGGCGTCTCCTCGCCGCTCTAGTTCTGCACAGTCTTGCCCCGTCACTGCACCGTCTATAGGGGGCGTCTCCTCTTTGCTCTAGTCCTGCACAGTCTCGCCCCGTCACTGCACTGTCTATAGGGGGCGTCTCCTCGCCGCTCTAGTTCTGCACAGTCTCGTCCTGTCACTGCACTGTCTATAGGGGGCGTCTCCTCGCCGCTCTAGTTCTGCACAGTCTCGCCCCGTCACTGCACTGTCTATAGGGGGCGTCTCCTCGCCGCTCTAGTTCTGCACAGTCTCGCCCCGTCACTGCACTGTCTATAGGGGGCGTCTCCTCGCCGCTCTAGTTCTGCACAGTCTCGCCCCGTCACTGCACTGTCTATAGGGGGCGTCTCCTCGCTGCTCTAGTTCTGCACAGTCTCGCCCCGTCACTGCACTGTCTATAGGGGGCGTCTCCTCGCCGCTCTAGTTCTGCCCAGTCTCGCCCCGTCACTACACTGTCTATAGGGGGCGTCTTCTTGCCGCTCTAGTTCTGCCCAGTCTCGCCCCGTCACTGCACTGTCTATAGGGGGCATCTCCTCGCCGCTCTAGTTCTGCACAGTCTCGCCCCGTCACTGCACTGTCTATAGGGGGCGTCTCCTCGCCGCTCTAGTTCTGCACAGTCTCGTCCTGTCACTGCACTGTCTATAGGGGGCGTCTCCTCGCCGCTCTAGTTCTGCACAGTCTCGCCCCGTCACTGCACCGTCTATAGGGGGCGTCTCCTCTTTGCTCTAGTCCTGCACAGTCTCGCCCCGTCACTGCACTGTCTATAGGGGGCGTCTCCTCGCCGCTCTAGTTCTGCCCAGTCTCGCCCTGTCACTGCACTGTCTATAGGGGGCATCTCCTCGCCGCTCTAGTTCTGCACAGTCTCGCCCCGTCACTGCACTGTCTATAGGGGGCGTCTCCTCGCCGCTCTAGTTCTGCACAGTCTCGCTCCGTCACTGCACTGTCTATAGGGGGCGTCTCCTCGCCGCTCTAGTTCTGCACAGTCTCGCCCCGTCACTGCACTGTCTATAGGGGGCGTCTCCTCGCCGCTTTAGTTCTGCACAGTCTCGCCCCGTCACTGCACTGTCTATAGGGGGCGTCTCCTCGCCGCTCTAGTTCTGCACAGTCTCGCCCCGTCACTGCACCGTCTATAGGGGGCGTCTCCTCGCCGCTCTAGTTCTGCCCAGTCTCGCCCCGTCACTGCACTGTCTATAGGGGGCGTCTCCTCGCCGCTCTAGTTCTGCCCAGTCTCGCCCCGTCACTGCACTGTCTATAGGGGGCGTCTTCTTGCCGCTCTAGTTCTGCCCAGTCTCGCCCCGTCACTGCACTGTCTATAGGGGGCGTCTCCTCGCCGCTCTAGTTCTGCACAGTCTCGCCCCGTCACTGCACTGTCTATAGGGGGCGTCTCCTCGCTGCTCTAGTTCTGCACAGTCTCGCCCCGTCACTGCACTGTCTATAGGGGGCGTCTCCTCGCCGCTCTAGTTCTGCACAGTCTCGTCCTGTCACTGCACTGTCTATAGGGGGCGTCTCCTCGCCGCTCTAGTTCTGCACAGTCTCGCCCCGTCACTGCACTGTCTATAGGGGGCGTCTCCTCGCCGCTCTAGTTCTGCACAGTCTCGCCCTCCTCTTTGCTCGCGGCGCAGTACTAGTTCGCACTATCCAGGACGGACAGACTTAAGATATTCAGGGTGGTCTTCTGAGGAGTATCGGGGACCATCGTCATCTTCTCCTTGGGGAAGTCTTTCTCCATATTAGATTCTCCGGCATTATAGTTATATCCTATCAGATCCATGGCTCTGTCCTTCTTACGGTACCAGTACTTTGTCAGATAGGCGGAGTCATGGTGAGAACAGTTTATGGAGACGTTCTGTCCGATTCTGGCCAACTGCAATGGAGGCGTCTGGACCACGTCTGCTGAGCGGCCGGCTGAGGGGGGAGAGAGGAGCTGTCACACTAATGTCCAACTAGTCTGACCATGGTGACCAGTAATAGGGCCATTGAAGTGGGAGAAAAGTGATCAGATGTAGCAGAGCTCATGGAGAGATCCTAGTGGTGGATTTATAGAAGGCAAAACCTTCATAACAAGTAAACCCAATGATGTAGCGGAGCTCAGCGATATCCCTAAAGCTAAACTATCAGAATATCATATAATATAATATGTATCATGTATACGAGTGACACTGGAGACTAAGAGACAAACACACAACACAAAGTAACACAAACAGGGTCGGACTGGGGTGCCTAGGGCCCACCAGTGGGATTATTTCCAGGGGCCCACCCTACTGCCATATGTAATATCGCCCGTCCAGTTTTTGCCATTATACACGTTTAAAGTGCATTTTCACGCACAATACAGTGTGCAAAACAGCTATGGCTACACTACTACTTCCTTCATGCAACCAAAGATCGCAGTGTCCCTTTGGGACTCTTTCACATTAGAGAATGGAGTCGCATTGGGTCCCTCAGGTTGCAATGTGACTCCATTCACTAACATGAGTGAAAGAATCACAGGGCGACACATCTTTGGTTGTATGACAGAAGTTATAGTGTAGCCATAGCCTTATGCTAGGTTCACAACAGCGGCAAGCTCTCCGTCATACAGGTCCACCATGGGACCAGAATGACGGAGAGGTGGACTATCAAAATGGCGGTTACACACAGACAGTGGCAGACCTCATTAACATAATGAAGTCCGCCAGGTGTCAGCCATTTTCAGGCATTGTCAGGCAGATAAGGGTATGTTCACACATCAGTATGCCATCCGTCCGTTTGAATTCAGTTTGACACTTCAAAACGGACTGATGCACATACTGATTGTATACTGACACCGGACTGATGCACATACTGATTGTATACTGACACCGGACTGATGCACATACTGATTGTATACTGACACCGGACTGATGCACATACTGATTGTATACTGACACCGGACTGATGCACATACTGATTGTATACTGACACCGGACTGATGCACATACTGATTGTATACTGACACCGGACTGATGCACATACTGATTGTATACTGACACCGGACTGATGCACATACTGATTGTATACTGACACCTCTTTATGCTGATAGCAAACGCTCTCCGTCCCCTAGAGGACAGATAAGGGGATTACAAGTAGCAATTGGAAACAGAGTAGAGATCAGTATGTGCATCAGTCCGTTCTGAAGTGTCAAACTGAATTCAAACGGACGGATTGCATACTGATGTGTGAACATATCCTAAGTCCTCAGCGTTTCTGAAACTTGGATATTGTTATGCTGGAGCTCTAGAAAAGGGCATCAGCATAACAATAGAGTGGGACATTATCTATGGGGTGGGTGGACTACAACTCTCAACAGTTCCAGGGCATCTGGAGCTGCTGGGAGTTGTAGTAATTGAAAGATTTGGGGGCATCTTTCAATTGTCCACCTCAGACAGCGGGGGGATTGGGGGTGCTAGCAGTACCATTACAATAAATCACAACATTACAATAAATACAATGCAGTAATATTTTGTGCAGTAATACAGGAGACGTCTTCCCACATTTCCCGTCTCTTCCCTTTGGACCGCCATGACCACTTCTTCCAGCTGTGACTTGACTCTGTAAAGTTTGAAACACAGACATCTTTGACTCCTCAATTCTCCACACATCCAACCCCAATATATATATATAAATATATATATATATATATATATATATATATATATATATATATCACAGCAGCCCCTGCAGCCTTTATTATGCCCCACAGTGGCACAATAGACTGTGGGGTATAATAGAGATTGCAGGGGGGCCGCTGTGGGGCATAATAGAGGTTACAGGGGCCGCAGTGGACCCTTCAAGCTCTATTATGCCCCACAGTTGCACACCCATGAACTATTATTATACTCGGGGGTCTTTTCAGACCCTGAGTATAATAATCGGAGCCCCAGGGGAGGTGAGGGAACATAATAAATACTGTTACTCACCTCTCCGGGATCTGATGTTACTCCTAGGAGGCTTCGGGCCTATATGGTAATGTGTCAGACGTCACGTGGTCTGGGATATTACCATATAGGCCCAAAGCCTGTGCTAGCAGTAACATATAGGCCCAAAGCCTGTGGTAGCAGTAACAGCCTGTTACTATATAGGCCTAAAGCCTGTGCTAGCAGTAACAGGCTATTACTACTAGCACAGGCTTCGGGCCTATATAGTACTGCTAGCACAGGCTTCAGGCCTATATGGTAATATTCCAGACCACGTGACGTCTGGGTATTACCATATAGCCCCGAAGCCAGCTAGGAGTAACACCGGATCCCGGAGAGGTGAGTAACACTGTTTATTATGTTCTCTCACCTCCCCTGGGGCCCCGATTATTATACTCGGGGGTCTGAAAAGACCCCTGAGTATAATATTAGCGGCAGTGGGATCGCGGCCTGGCCCGGGCCTATTCACTACCGCCCGCCGCGGCCTAAAGTACAAGGAGAAGCGGGGGCGGCAGTGAGCAGGTCCGGGTTGGTAAATAGGCCGCTGCCTGCTGGTAGATACTCCAGCAGGCAGCGGCCTATTATAAAACAAAAAAAAAAGTTATTATACTTACCGCCCGACCGCGCGCTGCTGCTGCTGCCGCATCCTCTTCTGTCAGACGTCTCTGTATCAGCGTAGGCGGCGTGATGACGCCGCCTACGCTGATACGTAGATGGCTGAACAGCGCTGGTTCTTAGGATTAGGGGAGGCGCCCTAAGCGCCTCCCCTAATCCTCCTCTGACATGGGCAGGGGCCCGATTGAAATGTCAGGGGCCCGATCAGGCCCCTAACCACCCGATCCACCCATTGATGATCGGGCCCCTGCCTATGCTAAAATGATTAGCTGTATAGTCGGGGCCCGGGGGCCCACCGGGGGATCCCCCGGTGCTCCGGCGGGCCAGTCCGACCCTGAACACAAAGTATCACACAGAGATCCTTACAATGTAACCACAATAGTGCCAGACACAGACCCCGGATCACAACTCCCATCATCTGCAGACACAAGTGACACCGCCAGCACTGAAACGCCATAACCTGCAGGAAGTGACATCACTGAATATAGATGTATAACCCGTCACAATAGTCATTCAGAAGGAGCCGTAGTCAGAGCGAGGTAACAAGAGGTGAATGTGATATATATCTCCTTATTACTAGGACTATATATATCTATAATACATACTGTATGACGCTGTCAGGGCTCCTAGGACTATATATATCTATAATACATAGTGTATGACACTGACAGGACTCCTAGGACTATATATATCTATAATACATGGTGTATGACGCTGTCAGGGCTCCTAGGACTATATATATCTATAATACATAGTGTATGACACTGTCAGGGCTCCTAGGACTATATATATCTATAATACATAGCGTATGACGCTGTCAGGGCTCCTAGGACTATATATATATATCTATAATACATGGCGTATGACGCTGTCAGAACTCCTAGGACTATATATATCTATAATACATAGCGTATGACACTGTTAGGGCTCCTAGGACTATATATATCTATAATACATAGCGTATGACACTGTCAGGGCTCCTAGGACTATATATATCTATAATACAAAATGTTTGACACTGTCACGGCTCCTAGGACTATATATATATATCTATAATACATGGTGTATGACACTGTCAGGGCTCCTAGGGCTATATATATATCTATAATACATGGTGTATGACACTGTCAGGGCTCCTAGGGCTATATATATCTATAATACATGGTGTATGACACTGTCAGGGCTCCTAGGGCTATATATATCTATAATACATGGTGTATGACACTGTCAGGGCTCCTAGGGCTATATATATCTATAATACATGGTGTATGACACTGTCAGGGCTCCTAGGGCTATATATATCTATAATACATGGTGTATGACACTGTCAGGGCTCCTAGGGCTATATATATCTTAATAATACATGGTGTATGACACTGTCAGGGCTCCTAGGGCTATATATATCTTAATAATACATAGCGTATGACACTGTCAGGGCTCCTAGGACTATATATATCTATAATACATAGCGTATGACACTGTCAGGGCTCCTAGGACTATATATATCTATAATACATAGCGTATGACACTGTCAGGGCTCCTAGGACTATATATATCTATAATACATAGCGTATGACACTGTCAGGGCTCCTAGGACTATATATATCTATAATACATAGCGTATGACACTGTCAGGGCTCCTAGGACTATATATATCTATAATACATAGCGTATGACACTGTCAGGGCTCCTAGGACTATATATATCTATAATACATAGCGTATGACACTGTCAGGGCTCCTAGGACTATATATATCTATAATACATAGCGTATGACACTGTCAGGGCTCCTAGGACTATATATATCTATAATACATGGCGTATGACACTGTCAGGGCTCCTAGGACTATATATATCTATAATACATGGCGTATGACACTGTCAGGGCTCCTAGGACTATATATATATCTATAATACATGGCGTATGACACTGTCAGGGCTCCTAGGGCTATATATATCTATAATACATGGCGTATGACACTGTCAGGGCTCCTAGGGCTATATATATCTATAATACATGGTGTATGACACTGTCAGGGCTCCTCTATAATACATAGTGTAGAATACTCTTAGGACTTTCTATCCCTATTATACTTATATGGAACCCACTGGCATACGTATAATTGACATGCTGAGATTTTCTACTGGTGATTTGCTTTCTACATTGTGTGGATGGGATGAGCCGCAATCTCATCCACATTACAGGTAATGTAAAACGTTTTTGCAATGTGGGGCTCCGGCCTTAAGATAATTTATGTTTTTTTTGTAATATATTTAATAAACGATCTACAGATGACATGATGTGTACCAGGATCTCCCCCTAGGGAGGTGTGTGTATCTGTCTGTGTTTCTCTGTCTATCTGTGTGTGTCTAAGTAACCTATGGGCAGAGATGGAAGGGGGGCATGAAATTGGCGATAGATGAAGGGGGCACTAAAACTGGGGATAACTGGAAAGGGCATTAAACTGTGGAGGTAGCTGGAGGGGACCTGTCTGTCTCTAGTTGCCCCCAGTTTAAGCTGGTGCACCAGGAGAGGGACCTAATACAGTGGGGCAGTTGGAGGGGAACGTTATAATGTGAGGATATATAATGTACGGGTGACTGTAGGAGGATTATACGGTGTGGGGCACATGGAAAGATAATTGAGAATGGGCGGAGTCAATGTAGAAGTGGGCGGCGCTAAATTTGCCGTGGCGCGCATAGCCTGCTAGAATAGTTTCAATTTCTTATGCGGCCCATGGGAAAATTAATTGCCCACCCCTGGTGTAGAGTATAAAGCCTGGCATAAATAATACCGCACACTGCCACATACAGGGGGCAGCAACAGCAGCAACAGCAGCAAAGTGTAGGCCATGTTCACACAGGTCTGTCCTGGCAGATTAGAGCATATGAAGCGCTTTTCTTTCTAAGTGGGGTCATATGAGATGCAGCTCTGGAGGTGACTGGAGCACAGGATGAAGCTGAGGCTCAGGTATGTCTCCCTACAGGCTCTGTCCTCAGCACTGAACATGTAGGAATCCCAGAGCCAGGAATACGAGTACGAGATGGAGAGACTGGCCAAGGATCTGCAGAACGTCAAGAAGAAGTACCTGACGCAGAAGAGGAAGGAGCAGCAGGCCAGGTACAGGGATAGAGCGCCAACCACAGGACAAACACTTAAAGGGATTTTCAGGGACTTGTATATTGATGTCCTTTCCATAGGCTAGGTCATGTGATCAATGATGAGAGCCGAGACCACCGGAGGTTGTATATATTATATGTAGGACCACATATAGAGCACGTAATGTACATTATTTCCCCTATTAGTAGGTTTTTGGAAGGAAATGCACGCAAACACAGGATTGGCAGGATTTGAACTCAGAACACCAGCGCTGCAAGGCTGTAGTGCTAACCGCTGAGGCACCATCAGATATCTACGGCATCTCCACAGGGTTAATCTGCTATATATATTATAAGGGGATGTGCCGCAGCTGCTCCCCCCTGCCTGAGCCGCAGCTGCTCCCCCTGCCTGAGCCCGGCGCATTCACCATCTGCTTTTATGACTGGATTTTACTAAGTCTGAGCTACTTGATTCGGGATCTCGGTGAGTGCGCCCTTCTCTGCACCCTGCCGGCACCCTTCTCTGCACCCTGCCGACGCCCTTCTCTGCACCTTGCCGGCGCCCTTCTCTGCACCCTGCCGACGCCCTTCTCTGCACCCTCCCGGCGCCCTTCTCTGCACCCTCCCGGCGCCCTTCTCTGCACCCTGCCGGCGCCCTTCTCTGCACCCTGCCGGCGCCCTTCTCTGCACCCTGCCGGCGCCCTTCTCTGCACCCTCCCGGCGCCCTTCTCTGCACCCTGCCAGCGCCCGGCTCCTGCCTGTAAGAACATCCCATTAGTGCTCCCCTCACATTGCAGCAGATGGGGTTCCGGCTCCGGCCTCGGCGTACTTGTGCGGCTCTTAAGGTTCTTCTCTACTAACAGCAGCAAAAAAAGAGGAGAAATTTACGTTCAGATCCTCTGGCCTGTAGAGCGACACGCTGGCTTAGTGGTTAGCGCTGTAGCCTTGGAACGCTGGAGTCATGGGTTTGAATCCAGCCAGGCCCAAAACATCTTCAAGGTGTTTGAATGTTCTCCCCGAATTCCTCCCATGGGCCAAAGACATGTTGTGTATAATGTAATCCCTATATGGAGCTCACGATCTGTATTTATATGGAATAACCCTGTAATGTAATAACCCCGTCACATAGTGTCTGAGCGGAAGATGTCGCCCCATAGTGGTAAATGCTGGAAACAAAAAGACCAACAATACTATGTAAGGGAGGAGGGATCAGCCCCTCCTCCCAAATAATCAGACCGAGTATCACTCTCATCATAAGACTCATTCTTTGCCCCTCCCTAAGCCCCGCCCTCCTCCACTGGCCCTATAAATAGCAGCACAACATGACATAAGAGAATATATCAGCGTAAGTCTCATCCCCCTACAGGCCCGCCCCTCCCTCATAGGCCCCTCCCTCCCTCCCCCCCCTACAGGCGCTATGCCAGGACAACATGACGCTAAAGAATATCACTGTCATCATAAGTCTCGCTCCCTCATCCCCCATAGGCTCCACCTTCCCCTACAGGCCCCTCCCTCCACCACAGGCCCTATGCCAGGGCAACATGACACCAGAGAATATCACTGCCATCATAAGTCCCCCCCCCATGTCAGGAAATATCCGCACAACATGACACCAGAGAATATTATATTATATCCCATCCCTTCCCCTCCCCTCCCCCCCCCTGGAGTAGGGGAGAGGTGAGGTAGAGTAGGCTGGAGGAAGGTAGAGTAGATCTGTACAGATCTACTCTACCTTCCTCCAGCCTACTCTTCCTCACCTCCCCCCTAGTCCCCTACTCTACTCTACTCTACCTACCCACCCCTACTCTACCTCCCCCCCCCACTACCCCACCCCTCCCTCCCCACCCACCCCTGCCCCTACTCTACCCCTCCCCCCCTCCCCCACCTCCCACCCCACCCTAACCCTCCCACCCCACCCTAACCCACCCCCACCACCCTAACCCACCCCCCCCACCCCCTAATCTGACCCTAACCTACTCTACTCCACCCACCCACCTCCCCTACTCTACTCCTACCCTACTCTACTCCTACCCTCCCTATTCTATCCCACCCCCCATCCCCTCTGGCTATACCCTCCCCCACCCCCTTAACCCACCCACCATTTTTTATGTATTTGCCACATGGGCAATGTAATGTGTGATATGTGTGATATGTGTGATACGTGTGATCTGTGTGGATGTAGAGACATGTGATAGTTTTATATGGTGTAAGAAATCCAGCAGACACAGACACTCCATTTATTCAGCAGCAGCGATCCGACGCTCCTCGCTTCTCCGGTGGCGGATTTCCTCTGAGCCATACGCCAGAGATTAGAGTCTGAGCCGTCCGTGTGTCCTCCGGTAACAGATGGAGATCTCATGGAATAAATGTCCATAATTGTCCGGGCCGACTCTTCCATCTTTGGAGTGTTTGTGGCTGTGATGGAGGATGGCAAAGTGGTTATCCCTTATCATTGAAGAGCGATGGCGACTTGGTGTATTACATGTAGAGAAGTCTTCTCCATGGCTCAGTGTCGCCGCCCTGCTGGATAATGAACTAGGAATAAAGATAATGGTTAATTCCAGACGTTACATTATCATTATGGAGACGGTTCCCTTCATGGCAACACTAATGTTATTACTTTATTATGAGTAAGAGAAATTCGGGCAAATTTTGCATTAAATAAATAAATCCTCCAATATCCCACAGGGAGAGAGGCAAAGCCTAAAGCCCACGCCCCGGCGGTGTCCACATACTATAAGTCAGACAGGGTGCAGGTGGACTAGATTTATCATGGAGCATCAGTCACTGTGATAAATCTGGTGTAGTATAAACCCATCTAATAACTGTAGTAGATAGGATTAGTAAATCTGCCCCAGTATCTGTACAGACCCCAGATGGCTAATGCTACGCTGGGGGATTAGTGGTCCTAAACTGGCCGGCAGGTTACCTATAAAGCTTTCTTTCTGTTAAAGGAGTCGGTCAAAGTGCCTTAAAAATGAACAGATGTGATACCCACCGGTCCTGACACTGGGTCCCTTCTGGTCTCCACATCTTGGTCCCATCTTAGCACTCAGGAAATATAACATGGCCAATTACTTGCCTCCGTGGCTACATGGACTAGCCCGTGACCAGATGAGCATGCTTATTTGGGGTTGAATACTAAAGATTAACCACCCAGGGCCAGCCCAATGTACATGCTTGGGGTTGTTCTTTTAGGGATAAACTAAAACTTCCATGTACAATAGTATATACTCAATGGAGAGGAGGGGGATGCAGCTGCAGTATCTCTTTCACACTGTGTCTGTGACTAAATGCTGTGAGAGGGGAGATGGAGCAACATCACACCAGGAAGAGAAAAGACCCCAAGACTACAGGTTACACACAACCCGACTGGCTCTGCTACATAGGAACAGACCTCCAGCTGTGGTAGCAGGGGGGGGTTTACACTGTAAAGTGAAGATGCCCGTGTGCTGGTAACTATATATTGTCCCAGTTGTATATGTGCAGATATCTAAGGCCCGGGAATGATTTGTCCTGGTAGCAGCAGATGTAATATCACCGCCAGACATCTGCAGGGTGCGCCGCTCGCAGGAGAGTTAAATGAGTGCAAGCGCTTCATTGTGAGGCCGGAGCGGCGCTGTCCAGACAGATAAACATAAAGTGCTTGTAGCAATTGTGGATACAGAGTGTCAGCCTCAAATTACAGGAGCGTGCACACCATTCCTGAGATAAATGCCGCACTACACTGCAATTTGACTGAGATGGTGCAGGAGCAGCGGGGTGATTCCATCTGCAGACACCTGAGGACAAGAGCTGAGAGAGAGGACTCCGCACATACACTGGAGAAAGCAGGAGGACTCCAACTGCAAGCCATAAAGGGATCCTATATACAGAGATATAAGTTATACCGGCTGTACCTATAGAATTATATACAATATATACCCAGGTTATACCGGCTGTACATATACAATTATATACAGTATATACCCAGGTTATACCGGCTGTACCTATAGAATTATATACAGTATATACCCAGGTTATACCGGCTGTACCTATAGAATTATATACAGTATATACACAGGTTATACCAGCTGTACATATATAACTATATACAGTATATACCCAGGTTATACCAGCTGTACATATAGAATTATATACAGTATATACCCAGGTTATACGGGCTGTACATATAGAATTATATACAGTATATACCCAGGTTATACCGGCTGTACATATAGAATTATATACAGGAGATACCCAGGTTATACCAGCTGTACATTTATAATTATATACAGTATATACCCAGGTTATACGGGCTGTACATATAGAATTATATACAGTATATACCCAGGTTATACCGGCTGTACATATAGAAGTATATACAGGAGATACCCAGGTTATACCGGCTGTACATATAGAATTATATACAGGAGATACCCAGGTTATACCGGCTGTACATATATAATTATATACAGGAGATACCCAGGTTATACCAGCTGTACATTTATAATTATATACAGTATATACCCAGGTTATACGGGCTGTACATATAGAATTATATACAGTATATACCCAGGTTATACGGGCTGTACATATATAATGATATACAGTATATACCCAGGTTATACCAGCTGTACATATATGACTATATACAGTATATACCCAGGTAATACGAGCTGTACATATATATTTATATACAGTATATACCCAGGTTATACCAGCTGTACATATATAATTATATACAGTATATACCCAGGTTATACCAGCTGTACATATAGAATTATATACAGTATATACCCAGGTTATACCGGCTGTACATATAGAAGTATATACAGTATATACCCAGGTTATACCGGCTGTACATATATAATTATATACAGTATATACCCAGGTTATACCGGCTGTACATATAGAAGTATATACAGTATATACCCAGGTTATACGAGCATGGTCCATGGTGTAGATGATTGGAGGAGATCCAGTAAATATTCTGTGAGATTTCTTATCTGTAGGGTTGGAGAATGTCATATAATGGAGGAGGAAATTCTAGAGGAGAAGGGAAGCTGATGAGAATGATTGGACATGAGATGAGAATGGTGGACAGTCGGTTTCCTGATGTGACGTGGATCCAGCAGGTGGCGCTGCCTCAGTTATGGGATGTGCACTGGACAGTTTGGCTCCAGTGGTTACAAGTCTTTCCTAACAGTCTCAGTGGACACCAGACCCAGAGCGCCCCCTACTGGTTCCACGCCATGTACTGGACAATCTACTGTTAACCCCTATCCTGCCACTGAGCATTCACCTTAGCAGCTTTTATGGTTTCTGAGATGACCTTACAGTCAGGACCCCCAGAAGAAGTTCCCTTTAAAGCAGCGCTGAGAATAAATCCTCGTGTCTGGCCCCATCGTACAGACAGACACAAGGTTATGCGCGGCTCAGGCGGGGCGGGGGGCTTGTCATTAGTGTGTCCCTTCTCCCTCTATGACATCATCACGCTTCTTTATGACTCACAGTAACATAGTAGATGAGGTCGGATACAGACTCGGCTCCATCACGTCCCACCTATAACCCTACAGTGTTGATCCAGAGGAAGGCAAAAAAAAACCCCATGAGGCCGATGACAATTGCCCCATATCAGGGGGAAAAATTCCTTCCCGACTCCAAATCTGGCAATCAGTATAAACCCTGGATCAACTTTATTAAAATGTAAAATCCAGAATATCCGGAATAACTTGCTCTGGAGATGATTTGTCTTCATATCTGACATCATCAGCCGCTCACATATACAACATAGAGCACACAGAGGAGAGAGCAGTGCGGGGTCCCACCACATGGGGCAGTTGTAAGTGCAATCACAGATCTGTCAGGGCAGAGCGTAGCCAATAACAGGTGTGACCACAGGAGGAACGGAGCATGGCAGAGCAGCACGGCCCTAGAGAGGACAGCGCCTCATCCTTACAGCAGGCGGGAGGTGGTAGTGCAAGGACCAGAGTGACACTATCAGATACAGAAGTCCAAGGAAGACGTCACCTCAGACCTACAGACAAGTCCAAGGTGAGAAGATGTGAGGAGACGGCTGTACAGAGTCAGTCACACACAGCTGGGTACCTGCAGATAGAGCCGGGTACATGGAGTTACATTGTAGTGAAGGTTTGTAAGCTGGAACCTCTGTGAGCTAGAGATAGGCTGAGGTGACTAATGGAGAGCGCGGGGACATTACCGGGTCACCGCCACAAGTCACAAGGTCTGGTCTAGGGCGGCCATGAAGGTAAACCAGACACATTCACTTACCCCGCACCCCGCTGTACAGTCCGGGCCCCCTCACATGTCAGGGCTGACCCGAGACCAAACCAGTAAGGGATTGGTGAAGTACAAGAGTGACATCACCGATCCCTCGCCAACCGATTGGTCTCATCTGTCATATAAGCAACTTCCGACAAGAGAGGACTAGGAATAGGGGTATATATATATATTACCGCCCCTGAGGCTGCTCCAAATCCTGAAAAGGAGAAACAACAATTAAACACAATGATAAAGGAAACGTCTCCTCTTATTGCCGTCATTCCCTTCCCTCTTCTACTCCAACTAGCCCAGACCGCCATGATGGCTTCCTCCACCTCTGACCCCTTTGCTTCCCAGGATCCGCACATTTCCTCCACTTTCCTCCCAAGATTGCCCTACATGACAGTCACAATAATCAGCCTTAGGTCTCTCTGTAACACTCAAGGCTGTCAATATCCCCTATACCAGCCACAAGGCCCCCTGATAAACTGACATCTAGTCTGACGTCTCTGCTGTGACCATCCCAAGACGGACTTCAGCTCACCTGGATCAAGTGAATGGAGAAGAGAGATAGAATAGTAAAAGATTTCGGCTCGTGCTGGAGCTGAATAAGTTTCTATCTCAGCCCAAGTGCTTTATACACATCACTACTTCTCCTCTACTTACTGTGTGCAGTATATGACCGCTAATCTCCAGTCACCAGCTGAGGGAGAACCGCAAACTACTGATCGAGTCTACAGAGAGAAAAGCTGCAGGATAAAGTCACACAATGGTCAAACTATTCACACACTGCAGCTTCTCTGGGGGAAAGTCACCTGGAATTAGAGGTTTGTATTAAGGACACCAAGTCAACATTCTAAAAAACACTGGATCAACGTGTCCTTAAAGTCTAGAGTCCATAATCTGTAGAACACTCTATACATTGTATACCCATCATTAGAATCCACTTTACACTGTATACTCGGCATTAGAACACTCTATAGATTGTATACTATGTAATAAAACTCTATACATTGTATACTTGTCAGTAGAATGCTCTATACATTGTGTGCCGGCCATTATAAGACATTATACATTGTATCTCAATCATTAGAAGCGCTATACATTGTATTCTGATCATTACATAGTAGATGAGATGAGGTTTAATAAGGACATTAGTCCATCAAGTCCAACCTAGAACCCTACAGTGTAGATCCAGGGGAAGGCAAAAAAAACCCATGAGGCTCCTGCCAATTGCCCCATTTCAGGGAAAAAATTCCTTCCCGACTCCAATCTGGCAGTCAGTATAAAAACCCTGGATCAACGTGTCCTTAAAATCCATAACCTGAATATCCATTCTATACAATATATACTATACATTGTATACTGGTTATTACAAAGCTCTATACATTGTATACCCATCATTAGAATCCACTTTACACGGTATACTCATCATTAGAACGCTATATACATTGTATATTGGTAATAAGAACACTCTATAGATTATATACTCTGTAATAAACCTCTATACATTGTATACTCATCATTAGAACGCTCTATACATTGTATACTCATCATTAGAACACTCTATACATTGTATACTGGTCATTAGAACGCTCTATACATTGTATACTGGTCATTAGAACGCTCTATACATTGTATACTGGTCATTAGAATGCTTTATACATTGTATACTGGTCATTAGAACGCTCTCTACATTGTATACTGTCATTAGAACACTCTATACATTGTATACTGGTCATTAGAACGCTCTCTACATTGTATACTGGTCATTAGAACGCTCTCTACATTGTATACTGTCATTAGAACACTATACATTGTATACTGGTCATTAGAACGCTCTCTACATTGTATACTGGTCATTAGAACGCTCTCTACATTGTATACTGGTCATTAGAATGCTCTATACATTGTATACTGGTCATTAGAACGCTCTATACATTGTATACTGATCATTAGAACATTCTATAAATTGTATAATTGTCATTAGAACGCTCTATACATTGTATACTGGTCATTAGAACACTCTATACATTGTATACTGGTCATTAGAACGCTCTATACATTGTATACTGGTCATTAGAACGCTCTATACATTGTAAAAACAAGTCTGTGCATTGTGTGCCGGCCATTATAAGACATTATACATTGTATCTCAATCATTAGAAGCGCTATACATTGTATTCTGATCATTACATAGTAGATGAGATGAGGTTTAATAAAGACATTAGTCCATCAAGTCCAACCTAGAACCCTACAGTGTAGATCCAGGGGAAGGCAAAAAAAACCCCATGAGGCTCCTGCCAATTGCCCATTTCAGGGAAAAAATTCCTTCCCGACTCCAATCTGGCAGTCAGTATAAAAACCCTGGATCAACGTGTCCTTAAAATCCATAACCTGAATATCCATTCTATACAATATATACTATACATTGTATACTGGTTATTACAAAGCTCTATACATTGTATACCCATCATTAGAATCCACTTTACACGGTATACTCATCATTAGAACGCTATATACATTGTATATTGGTAATAAGAACACTCTATAGATTATATACTCTGTAATAAACCTCTATACATTGTATACTCATCATTAGAACGATCTATACATTGTATACTGGTCATTAGAACGCTCTATACATTGTATACTCATCATTAGAACACTCTATACATTGTATACTGGTCATTAGAACGCTCTCTACATTGTATACTGGTCATTAGAATGCTTTATACATTGTATACTGGTCATCAGAACGCTCTCTACATTGTATACTGTCATTAGAACGCTCTCTACATTGTATACTGGTCATTAGAACGCTCTCTACATTGTATACTGGTCATTAGAACGCTCTATACATTGTATACTGATCATTAGAACATTCTATAAATTGTATAATTGTCATTAGAACGCTCTATACATTGTATACTGGTCATTAGAACGCTCTATACATTGTATACTGATCATTAGAACACTCTATACATTGTATACTGGTCATTAGAACGCTCTATACATTGTAAAAACAAGTCTGTGCATTGTGTGCCGGCCATTATAAGACATTATACATTGTATCTCAATCATTAGAAGCGCTATACATTGTATTCTGATCATTACATAGTAGATGAGATGAGGTTTAATAAAGACATTAGTCCATCAAGTCCAACCTAGAACCCTACAGTGTAGATCCAGGGGAAGGCAAAAAAAACCCCATGAGGCTCCTGCCAATTGCCCATTTCAGGGAAAAAATTCCTTCCCGACTCCAATCTGGCAGTCAGTATAAAAACCCTGGATCAACGTGTCCTTAAAATCCATAACCTGAATATCCATTCTATACAATATATACTATACATTGTATACTGGTTATTACAAAGCTCTATACATTGTATACCCATCATTAGAATCCACTTTACACGGTATACTCATCATTAGAACGCTATATACATTGTATATTGGTAATAAGAACACTCTATAGATTATATACTCTGTAATAAACCTCTATACATTGTATACTCATCATTAGAACATTCTATAAATTGTATACTGGTCATTAGAACATTCTATACATTGTATACTGGTCATTAGAACATTCTATACATTGTATACAGGTCATTAGAACGCTCTCTACATTGTATACTGGTCATTAGAACATTCTATACATTGTATACTGGTCATTAGAACACTTTACATTGTATACTGGTCATTAGAACATTCTATACATTGTATACTGGTCATTAGAACATTCTATACATTGTATACCACAGGAGAGCCTGCAGGGGGCAGCAGAGATGACTGGTTAGTAATGGCCTTACAGCCTGGAGGAGATTCAGTGACAACAGCAGAGTAAGATCTAAGGTTTGGAGTTGTCAGCCAGGACTTGTCGCTCTGCAATGACTCGAGCAGTTACTCCAGGCATCCTGATTATAGGTGACAATTCACATGGGTAAGTGTAGTGTTCCCCTTTAAGTCTCTGCACGTGGTCACCGACCCCTGGAATATACTGCACATGTCTGACCACTGCTCTAGAGGGGGCGCAGGACCCCATCCCGATGACTGGTGGTGGCCCCAGAAGTAGGTGGCCCCCTGGTGATCACACAGTTATCTCCTATACTGTACCTCACACTCCAAACACATCCTGATAGGGAATATAGATTGTGAGCCCTATATAGGACAGTGACTATGTCTGTACTGCGCTGCGGAATATGATGGCGCTATACATGGAAGCATAAAATAATAATGGGTTTGTCTGGTCCCTGCTGTGATGAGTAGGGGGCAGGTGACCCTGTCAGGGGGTTATTGGGTGAATATGGCGATCAGGGTGTGTAGAAAGCTGGGTGACATTCTCTAGGACTATTCTTATCAGTCTATTACCCTGAACATCATCCTGTCCTTGCCCTGAGGCCGCGGCCATCGCCTTATCGTGCGGCAGAGCCATGACTTGGGGTGTCAGGAGACGGAGATCCCCATAAATGACATAAGCTCCTATTCACATTACAGCTTCTTTCACTTCCTCTAAAGCCGCATCTTTCTTGGATTCTCTACATTTATTATTATTGCGGCCGCCGCTCACATTAGAGCAAAACGTCAGTATTAGGGCGAAACGCCAGTATTAGGGCGAAACGCCAGTATTAGGGCGAAACGCCAGTATTAGGGCGAAACGTCAGTATTAGGGCGAAACGTCAGTATTAGGGCGAAACGCCAGTATTAGGGCGAAACGTCAGTATTAGGGCGAAACGCCAGTATTAGGGCGAAACGTCAGTATTAGGGCGAAACGTCAGTATTAGGGCGAAACGTCAGTATTAGGGCGAAACGTCAGTATTAGGGCGAAACGTCAGTATTAGGGCGAAACGTCAGTATTAGGGCGAAACGCCAGTATTAGGGCGAAACGCCAGTATTAGGGCGAAACGCCAGTATTAGGGCGAAACGTCAGTATTAGGGCGAAACGCCAGTATTAGGGCGAAACGTCAGTATTAGGGCGAAACGCCAGTATTAGGGCGAAACGCCAGTATTAGGGCGAAACGCCAGTATTAGGGCGAAACGTCAGTATTAGGGCGAAACGCCAGTATTAGGGCGAAACGTCAGTATTAGGGCGAAACGCCAGTATTAGGGCGAAACGTCAGTATTAGGGCGAAACGTCAGTATTAGGGCGAAACGTCAGTATTAGGGCGAAACGTCAGTATTAGGGCGAAACGCCAGTATTAGGGCGAAACGCCAGTATTAGGGCGAAACGTCAGTATTAGGGCGAAACGCCAGTATTAGGGCGAAACGTCAGTATTAGGGCGAAACGCCAGTATTAGGGCGAAACGTCAGTATTAGGGCGAAATACTGAGAGATGGAAGAAACGCTGCTCATAAGTAACAGAGCGGAGCGCTGCCCCTGGTGGCCGAGAGAGGGAACCACATGTCACTGACTGCACTGCACAAAGAGCAACAGCCCCAAAACATCTCTAGTAATAGTATATATAGTATATAGCACCCAGTATACGGATACACCTATAGGAATAGCATATATAGTATATAGCACCCAGTATACGGATACACCTATAGGTGACTACAATCTATTACTATCTGTTATCAGCCATGTCAGGAGAGGCCGACTGTAGGACAGGGGAATACAATCTATTACTATCTGTTATCAGCCATGTCAGGAGAGGAGAGGCCGACTGTAGGACAGGAGAATACAATCTATTACTATCTGTTATCAGCCATGTCAGGAGAGGCCGACTGTAGGACAGGGGAATACAATCTATTACTATCTGTTATCAGCCATGTCAGGAAAGGCCGACTGTAGGACAGGGGGAATACAATCTATTACTATCTGTTATCAGCCATGTCAGGAGAGGCCGACTGTAGGACAGGGGGAATACAATCTATTACTATCTGTTATCAGCCATGTCAGGAGAGGCCGACTGTAGGACAGGGGAATACAATCTATTACTATCTGTTATCAGCCATGTCAGGAGAGGAGAGGCCGACTGTAGGACAGGAGAATACAATCTATTACTATCTGTTATCAGCCATGTCAGGAGAGGCCGACTGTAGGACAGGAGAATACAATCTATTACTATCTGTTATCAGCCATGTCAGGAGAGGCCAACTGTAGGACAGGAGAATACAATCTATTACTATCTGTTATCAGCCATGTCAGGAGAGGCCAACTGTAGGACAGGAGAATACAATCTATTACTATCTGTTATCAGCCATGTCAGGGGAGGAGAGGCCGACTGTAGGACAGGGGAATACAATCTATTACTATCTGTTATCAGCCATGTCAGGAGAGGCCGACTGTAGGACAGGAGAATACAATCTATTACTATCTGTTATCAGCCATGTCAGGAGAGGAGAGGCCGACTGTAGGACAGGAGAATACAATCTATTACTATCTGTTATCAGCCATGTCAGGAGAGGAGAGGCCGACTGTAGGACAGGAGAATACAATCTATTACTATCTGTTATCAGCCATGTCAGGAGAGGAGAGGCCGACTGTAGGACAGGGGAATACAATCTATTACTATCTGTTATCAGCCATGTCAGGAGAGGCCGACTGTAGGACAGGAGAATACAATCTATTACTATCTGTTATCAGCCATGTCAGGAGAGGGCGACTGTAGGACAGGGGAATACAATCTATTACTATCTGTTATCAGCCATGTCAGGGGAGGAGAGGCCGACTGTAGGACAGGGGAATACAATCTATTACTATCTGTTATCAGCCATGTCAGGAGAGGAGAGGCCGACTGTAGGACAGGAGAATACAATCTATTACTATCTGTTATCAGCCATGTCAGGAGAGGCCGACTGTAGGACAGGAGAATACAATCTATTACTATCTGTTATCAGCCATGTCAGGAGAGGAGAGGCCGACTGTAGGACAGGAGAATACAATCTATTACTATCTGTTATCAGCCATGTCAGGAGAGGAGAGGCCGACTGTAGGACAGGAGAATACAATCTATTACTATCTGTTATCAGCCATGTCAGGAGAGGAGAGGCCGACTGTAGGACAGGGGAATACAATCTATTACTATCTGTTATCAGCCATGTCAGGAGAGGCCGACTGTAGGACAGGAGAATACAATCTATTACTATCTGTTATCAGCCATGTCAGGAGAGGGCGACTGTAGGACAGGGGAATACAATCTATTACTATCTGTTATCAGCCATGTCAGGAGAGGAGAGGCCGACTGTAGGACAGGAGAATACAATCTATTACTATCTGTTATCAGCCATGTCAGGAGAGGAGAGGCCGACTGTAGGACAGGAGAATACAATCCATTACTATCTGTTATCAGCCATGTCAGGAGGGGAGAGGCCGACTGTAGGACAGGAGAATACAATCTATTACTATCTGTTATCAGCCATGTCAGGAGAGGAGAGGCCGACTGTAGGACAGGGGAATACAATCTATTACTATCTGTTATCAGCCATGTCAGGAGAGGAGAGGCCGACTGTAGGACAGGAGAATACAATCTATTACTATCTGTTATCAGCCATGTCAGGAGAGGAGAGGCCGACTGTAGGACAGGAGAATACAATCTATTACTATCTGTTATCAGCCATGTCAGGAGAGGCCGACTGTAGGACAGGGGAATACAATCTATTACTATCTGTTATCAGCCATGTCAGGAGAGGCCGACTGTAGGACAGGAGAATACAATCTATTACTATCTGTTATCAGCCATGTCAGGAGAGGCCGACTGTAGGACAGGGGAATACAATCTATTACTATCTGTTATCAGCCATGTCAGGAGAGGAGAGGCCGACTGTAGGACAGGGGAATACAATCTATTACTATCTGTTATCAGCCATGTCAGGAGAGGAGAGGCCGACTGTAGGACAGGGGAATACAATCTATTACTATCTGTTATCAGCCATGTCAGGAGAGGAGAGGCCGACTGTAGGACAGGGGAATACAATCTATTACTATCTGTTATCAGCCATGTCAGGGGAGGAGAGGCCGACTGTAGGACAGGGGAATACAATCTATTACTATCTGTTATCAGCCATGTCAGGAGAGGAGAGGCCGACTGTAGGACAGGAGAATACAATCTATTACTATCTGTTATCAGCCATGTCAGGAGAGGAGAGGCCGACTGTAGGACAGGGGAATACAATCTATTACTATCTGTTATCAGCCATGTCAGGAGAGGAGAGGCCGACTGTAGGACAGGGGAATACAATCTATTACTATCTGTTATCAGCCATGTCAGGAGAGGAGAGGCCGACTGTAGGACAGGGGAATACAATCTATTACTATCTGTTATCAGCCATGTCAGGAGAGGAGAGGCCGACTGTAGGACAGGGGAATACAATCTATTACTATCTGTTATCAGCCATGTCAGGAGAGGAGAGGCCGACTGTAGGACAGGGGAATACAATCTATTACTATCTGTTATCAGCCATGTCAGGAGAGGCTGATAAATATGTAAGCCCCGCCCCTGACTACACACTGTAGTCAGGCCTTCAGAGGAATGAGTCATGTCACCTCTGTCAGCTCTAATAGGCGTCACAATTGGAGATCTGGCTGTCTGATTCCCTCGTTGTTGCAGTTGCGCCCTCTAGTGTTTCAGCTGTAAAGGGGCAGAGTTATGGATTTGCTATATAAGCAATTCCCTGGTAACTGATCGGATCAATAGACCACAAGAACACAAGCTGCCCGCAATCCAGCACCGCTCTGGTTCGCAGAGTCTAAGGCTACCCCGAGGTGTTCACCAGAGCCCGCCGCAAAGCAGGATGGACTTGGCTGCTCGGGACCCAGGTTGCAGCCGCAGAACAAGGTGTCAGAAAGCAGGCGCACTTGTAGCCCAAGAACCGGACCAGGAACCCTACAGTGGGCAGGGACAGCCGTATACAAGCCGGGGGCCTAACCAGGAGGGTACGGGAACAGCCAAAACAAGAGCAGAGGAACATCAGAAGCCGAGACTATGGTCAAGTCCAAGAGGTCACAGACAAAGCCAAATCAGCAAGAGGGGATAACCAGGAGAGCAAGCCAAAAACTAGGGAAAGGTCCTGGAAGGTCACCTACATACCAGGAAAGGTTGTCAGCGCTTGGTGTAGCATCAAATGACTTACAGTGCGGGTTTGTCTCTAGATGTAATCTACATATAAAGCACTACGGTA
This sequence comes from Leptodactylus fuscus, assembly GCF_031893055.1. Lineage (NCBI taxonomy): Eukaryota > Metazoa > Chordata > Amphibia > Anura > Leptodactylidae > Leptodactylus > Leptodactylus fuscus. The sequence continues at coordinate 1,326,221 of NC_134274.1, read as the reverse complement.
CCCATCCTGCATAACTTATCCAATGTACTCTGCTCACATCCAGAGCTGCATGTTATCCATTCCAATATGTAAAGCTTCAGAATGTTAGGGGATCGGTTATAAAGGCAGAACAGTGTAGACAGGTCCCAACAGCGTTCAGCAGGACGTAGAATCAGCTCTGGATGTGATTGGAGTATGAGATGGACACAACTAAAGAACGGGGCTAAAGTAATTGCCCCCTCAGAGTCAGCTAGACTGTTAGAAGGGTATCTGTGCAAAACGGGGTTAATTCCAGCAGTATTTAACAAAATTGTGCATGCAGCTTTAGATGTGATTGGAGCATAAAACAGGTAAATCAAGATCACTAAATTGCAAATAAAATTAGTTATATGCAATTCACAACCAAAGCTGCGTTTAGAGAACACCAGGACATTAGTGGAACCTTTGCCATCAGGGATTAGAATTGTAAATGCAGCTCTGGATGTGATTGGAGAATAAAGCATGATGTAAATCAGTGAATGCATAAAGTATTTGCATTTATCTCACAACCAGAGCTTGTGAACGCAGCTCTAGATGTGACTAGAGTATAAAACTGAAGATCAAAGTACTTGCACTCTATTCCCATGCAGAGCTGCATTCACAGTTTTGATCTCACCCAGCAGCTTTGGATGTGACTGGAGTAGAACGTTTAAAGTAAACCAATATTAATAAAGCAGATGAATATATGAGCTCTCTAGTCACACCCAGAGCTGCAGCTTCTGTACTTGCTGATGATGGGGGTTGTTGTCCATGTTCCTGGAGGTTTTCTAGCCTGATGAGTAATTGAACCATTTCAGCCTCATTAGTAAACTCTATTCCTGTCCAGAAATTGTCGCCGCCGCCGCTGCACCGCCGCCGCACCGCCGCCGCTTCTCCTCATTCTGCAAAATTGTCCAAAGAAAATAGTTTTCTTCTATCTTTCTAATTTGCTGCGGCGATTACTGCGCCCGATGAGAACTGGAAATCGCTCTCGACAACTTCATGGAGGTTATTACAGACGCCAGCGAGAAGTATACAAGATATACAAATCTGGAGATGAACGGATCAGAGACCCCTCCCAAATCTGCACCGACACACAAGGGCCAATGACCTGGACATCAGGACACAGTATATAGTCATTATACTCTATAGCTATAATCAATCTGCTTGGCCAGCAGGGGGCAGCATCACACTGTTCAGGAAGTGGGCGAGGCGAGCCTGATACATGGGGTGCGTGTGGCTGCACTGTATATGGAGAGACATGGCTGCACTGTATATAAGGGCATGTGCTGAACTCTTTATAGAAATATATATGGGCGAGACATGGCTATACTGTGTATAGGAGCATAAAGGAGGGAATTAATAGGGGGGTGTGCCCGCACTGTATATACTGGAGCCTGTCCATACGGAAGCAAGTGCCCGCACTGTATATACTGGAGCCTGTCCATACGGAAGCAAGTGCCCGCACTGTATATACTGGAGCCTGTCCATACGGAAGCAAGTGCCCGCACTGTATATACTGGAGCCTGTCCATACGGAAGCAAGTGCCCGCACTGTATATACTGGAGCCTGTCCATACGGAGGCAAGTGCCCGCACTGTATATACTGGAGCCTGTCCATACGGAGGCAAGTGCCCGCACTGTATATACTGGAGCCTGTCCATACGGAGGCAAGTGCCCGCACTGTATATACTGGAGCCTGTCCATACGGAGGCAAGTGCCCGCACTGTATTGGCTGGATCCTTTCTATATAGAGTAGTGCGTCTGTATTGTATATACTGGGGCCTGTCCATATAGAGGAGTGTGCCTGCACTGTATATACTGGAGATATGGAGGAGTGTGCCTGCACTGTATATACTGGAGATATGGAGGAGTGTGCCTGCACTGTATATACTGGAGATATGGAGGAGTGTGCCTGCACTGTATATACTGGAGATATGGAGGAGTGTGCCTGCACTGTATATACTGGAGATATGGAGGAGTGTGCCTGCACTGTATATACTGGAGATATGGAGGAGTGTGCCTGCACTGTATATACTGGAGATATGGAGGAGTGTGCCTGCACTGTATATACTGGAGATATGGAGGAGTGTGCCTGCACTGTATATACTGGAGATATGGAGGAGTGTGCCTGCACTGTATATACTGGAGATATGGAGGAGTGTGCCTGCGCTGTATATACTGGAGATATGGAGGAGTGTGCTTGCACTGTATATACTGGAGATATGGAGGAGTGTGCTTGCGCTGTGTATACTGGAGATATGGAGGAGTGCGCTTGCACTGTATATACTGGAGATATGGAGGAGTGTGCTTGCACTGTATATACTGGAGATATGGAGGAGTGTGCCTGCACTGTATATACTGGAGCCTGTCCATATGGAGGAGTGTGCTTGCACTGTATATACTGGAGATATGGAGGAGTGTGCTTGCGCTGTGTATACTGGAGATATGGAGGAGTGTGCTTGCACTGTATATACTGGAGATATGGAGGAGTGTGCTTGCACTGTATATACTGGAGCCTGTCCATATGGAGGAGTGTGCCTGCACTGTATATACTGGAGATATGGAGGAGTGTGCCTGCACTGTATATACTGGAGCCTGTCCATATGGAGGAGTGTGCCTGCACTGTATATACTGGAGCCTGTCCATATGGAGCCCTGTGCCTGCACTGTATATAGAATAGGGGTTTATTTGCACTATAGGTGGAGGCTCTCAGAAACACAGGCAAAAGCTTAAAAGGATAGGGGATAACATGCAGATCAGTGGGGTTCAACCACTCAGAGCCCCACTAATCAGGAGAATGGGGAACTTCCACCCCCCTATTGGAATTAGAGCAGTGGTCAGACAGGGCGCACAACATTACCTTCATTCCAGTGGGAGCAGCAGAGACAGACAACTCCTGCACGGTATATACTGGAGCCTGTCCACATAGAGCGGTGTGCCTGCCAGGAGCGTAACATGAGGGGGTGCAGTTGCATCGGGGCCCAGGAGCCTTAGGAGGCCCATAAACACTGGCATCAGTATTGAGATTGCAGCTTCCATCTGACCCATAAACCAGGGAGACCACAGATTATCCGAAACACAGTAAACGCCATAGCACCTGTATCCATCACTATCAAGAATTCGCTGTAGGGATGATGTAGGGGGCCCCGGACAAAAGACTGCACTGGGGCGCACAAGACTTTAGTTTAGCCACTGGTGCTTGCACTGTATATACCGGAGCCTGTCCATATGGAGGAGTGCGCCTGCACTGTATATACCGGAACCTGTCCATATGGAGGAGTGCGCCTGCACTGTATATACCGGAACCTGTCCATATGGAGGAGTGCGCCTGCACTGTATTACCGGAGCCTGTCCATATGGAGGAGTGCGCCTGCACTGTATTACCGGAGCCTGTACATATGGAGGAGTGCGCCTGCACTGTATTACTGGAGCCTGTCCATATGGAGGAGTGCGCCTGCACTGTATATACCGGAACCTGTCCATATGGAGGAGTGCGCCTGCACTGTATATACCGGAACCTGTCCATATGGAGGAGTGCGCCTGCACTGTATATACCGGAACCTGTCCATATGGAGGAGTGCGCCTGCACTGTATTACCGGAGCCTGTCCATATGGAGGAGTGCGCCTGCACTGTATATACCGGAACCTGTCCATATGGAGGAGTGCGCCTGCACTGTATATACCGGAACCTGTCCATATGGAGGAGTGCGCCTGCACTGTATATACCGGAGCCTGTCCATATGGAGGAGTGCGCCTGCACTGTATATACCGGAACCTGTCCATATGGAGGAGTGCGCCTGCACGGTATATGCTGGATCCTCCCCATATCTTGTTGTACACCTGCACAGTATATGCTGTATCCTGTCCATATGGAGGAGTGCGCCTGCACTGTATTACCGGAGCCTGTCCATATGGAGGCGTGCGCCTGCACGGTATATGCTGGATCCTCCCCATATCTTGTTGTACACCTGCACGGTATATGCTGTATCCTGTCCATATAGAGGAGTGCGCCTGCACGGTATATGCTGTATCCTGTCCATATAGAGGAGTGCGCCTGCACGGTATATGCTGTATCCTGTCCATATAGAGGAGTGCGCCTGCATGGTATATACTGTATCCTGTCCATATGGAGGAGTGCGCCTGTACTGTATAAGCTGGAGCCTGTCCATATCTTGCTGTGCACCTGCACTGTATATGCTGGAGTCTGTTCATTTGTTGCTGTGCGTCTGCACTGTATATGCTGGAGCCTGTCCATATGGAGGAGTGAGCCTGCACGGTATATACTGGATCCTGTCCATATGGAGGAGTGCGTCTGCACTGTATAAGCTGGAGCCTGTCCATATTTTGCTGTGCGCCTGCACTGTATATACTGGAGCCGGTCCATATCTTGCTGTGCACCTGCACTGTATATACTGGAGACTGTCCATTTGTTGCTGTGCGCCTGCACTGTATATGCTGGAATCTGTCCATTTGTTGCTGTGCACCTGCACTGTATATACTGGAGCCTGTCCATATGGAGGAGTGCGCCTGCACGGTATATACTGGATCCTGTCCATATGGAGGAGTGCATCTGCACTGTATATACTGGAGCTTCTCCATATCTTGCTGTGCACCTGCACTGTATATGCTGGAGCCTGTCCATTTGTTGCTGTACACTTGCACGGTATATGCTGTATCCTGTCCATATGGAGGAGTGCGCCTTCACGGTATATACTGGATCCTGTTCATTTGTTGCTGTGCGCCTGCACTGTATATACTGGAGCATGTCCATTTGTTGCTGTGCACCTGCACTGTATATACTGGAGCCTGTCCATATCTTTCTGTGCTCCTGCACTGCATATACTGGAGCCTGTCCATTTGTTGCTGTGCGCCTGCACTGTATATACTGGAGCCTGTCCATTTGTTGCTGTGCGCCTGCACTGTATATACTGGAGCCTGTCCATATCTTGCTGTGCGCCTGCACTGTATATACTGGAGCCTGTCCATTTGTTGCTGTGCGCCTGCACTGTATATACTGGAGCCTGTCCATATCTTGCTGTGCACCTGCACTGTATATACTGGAGCCTGTCCATTTGTTGCTGTGCGCCTGCACTGTATATACTGGAGCCTGTCCATATCTTGCACTTCATGTACATCTGAATATGCAGCAGACCTTTCTTAATTCGGTAATAAACAGCAGCATCATCTCACCAGCCCGGCTGTGCAGGACACTCAGTCAGATGCTTGTCCAGGCCCAGGAACACACAGGAAGGACTCCACACCCAATCTCCAGGTCTCAGTCACATGACAGCCCCTGTTCTGCCCCTTCCCCCACCTGGGTAATCAGGTAAACCCTGGCTGGACTATAGGAACGACCTCCCCACCCAAAGGTCTTCACAATCCTAAATCTTGAACCCAAATTCCAGTCCGTAAAAATCCGCCTCCGTTTATTACTTGGACAGATTTTTGTTTCCAGGATCTGCATTACCAAAGCAAAAATTCTCAGTGACCCCTACATGATTGTACCCCTGGATTATTACAATGTATATATGTGCCTGCACTGTATGTAGGGGACCTGTCTGTACTGTACATGGATATATGTGCCTGCACTGTATGTAGGGGACCTGTCTGTACTGTACATGGATATATGTGTCTTCACTGTATGTAGGGGACCTGTCTGTACTGTATATGGATATATGTGTCTGCACTGTACGTAGGGGACCTGTCTGTACTGTATATGGATATATGTGACTGCACTGTATGTAGGGGACCTGTCTGTACTGTATATGGATATATGTGTCTGCACTGTATGTACGGGACCTGTCTGTACTGTATATGGATATATGTGTCTGCACTGTATGTAGGGGACCTGTCTGTACTGTATATGGATACATGTGTCTGCACTGTATGTAGGGGACCTGTCTGTACTGTACATGGATATATGTGCCTGCACTGTATGTAGGGGACCTGTCTGTACTGTACATGGATATATGTGCCTGCACTGTATGTAGGGGACCTGTCTGTACTGTACATGGATATATGTGCCTGCACTGTATGTAGGGGACCTGTCTGTACTGTATATGGATATATGTGTCTGCACTGTATGTAGGGGATCCTGTCTGTACTGTATATATGTGTCTGCACTGTATGTAGGGGACCTGTCTATACTGTATATGGATATATGTGTCTGCACTGTATGTAGGGGACCTGTCTGTACTGTATATGGATATATGTGTCTGGACTGTATGTAGGGGACCTGTCTATACTGTATATGGATATATGTGTCTGCACTGTATGTAGGGGACCTGTCTATACTGTATATGGATATATGTGTCTGCACTGTATGTAGGGGATCCTGTCTGTACTGTATATATGTGCCTGCACTGTATGTAGGGGACCTGTCTATACTGTATATGGATATATGTGTCTGCACTGTATGTAGGGGACCTGTCTGCACTGTATATGTATATATGTGCCTGCACTGTATGTAGGGGACCTGTCTATACTGTATATGGATATATGTGTCTGCACTGTATGTAGGGGACCGGTCTGTACTGTATATGGATATATGTGCCTGCACTGTATGTAGGGGACCTGTCTGTACTGTATATGGATATATGTGTCTGCACTGTATGTAGGAGATCCTGTCTGTACTGTATATGGATATATGTGTCTGCACTGTATGTAGGGGACCTGTCTGTACTGTATATGGATATATGTGTCTGCACTGTATATAAGGGATCCTGTCTGTACTGTATATGGATATATGTGTCTGCACTGTATGTAGGGGACCTGTCTGTACTGTATATGGATGTATGTGTCTGTACTGTATATGGATATATGTGCCTGCACTGTATGTAGGGGACCTGTCTGTACTGTATATGGATACATGTGTCTGCACTGTATGTAGGGGACCTGTCTGTACTGTATATGGATACATGTGTCTTCACTGTATGTAGGGGACCTGTCTGTACTGTATATGGATATATGTGTCTGCACTGTATGTAGGGGACCTGTCTGTACTGTATATGGATATATGTGTCTGCACTGTATGTAGGGGAGCTGTCTGTACTGTATATGGATATATGTGTCTGCAGTGTATGTAGGGGACCTGTCTGTACTGTATATGGATATATGTGTCTGCACTGTATGTAGGGGACCTGTCTGTACTGTATATGGATATATGTGTCTGCACTGTATGTAGGGGACCTGTCTGTACTGTATATGGATATATGTGTCTGCACTGTATGTAGGGGACCTGTCTGTACTGTATATGGATACATGTGTCTGCACTGTATGTAGGGGACCTGTCTACTGTATATGGATATATTTGTCTGCACTGTATGTAGGGGACCTGTCTGTACTGTATATGGATACATGTGTCTGCACTGTATGTAGGGGACCTGTCTACTGTATATGGATATATGTGTCTGCACTGTATGTAGGGGACCTGTCTGTACTGTATATGGATATATGTGTCTGCACTGTATGTAGGGGACCTGTCTGTACTGTATATGGATACATGTGTCTGTACTGTATGTAGGGGACCTGTCTGTACTGTATATGGATATATGTGTCTGCACTGTATGTAGGGGACCTGTCTGTACTGTATATGGATATATGTGCCTGCACTGTATGTAGGGGACCTGTCTGTACTGTATATGGATACATGTGTCTTCACTGTATGTAGGGGACCTGTCTGTACTGTATATGGATATATGTGCCTGCACTGTATGTAGGGGACCTGTCTGTACTGTATATGGATATATGTGTCTGCACTGTATGTAGGGGACCTGTCTGTACTGTATATGGATATATGTGCCTGCACTGTATGTAGGGGACCTGTCTGTACTGTATATGGATATATGTGTCTGCACTGTATGTAGGGGACCTGTCTGTACTGTATATGGATATATGTGTCTGCACTGTCTGTAGGGGACCTGTCTGTACTGTATATGGATATATGTGTCTGCACTGTATGTAGGGGAGCCTTTCTGTACTGTATATGACTGCACTGTATATGGATACAGGTTTCTGCACTGTATGTAGGGGACCTATCTGTACTGTATATGGATACATGTGTCTGCACTGTATGTAGGGGACCTGTCTACTGTATATGGATATATGTGTCTGTACTGTATATGGATATATGTGTCTGTACTGTATGTAGGGGACCTGTCTGTACTGTATATGGATATATGTGTCTGCACTGTATGTAGGGGACCTGTCTGTACTGTATATGGATATATGTGTCTGCACTGTATGTAGGGGACCTGTCTGTACTGTATATGGATATATGTGTCTGCACTGTATGTAGGGGACCTGTCTGTACTGTATATGGATACATGTGTCTTCACTGTATGTAGGGGACCTGTCTGTACTGTATATGGATACATGTGTCTGCACTGTATGTAGGGGACCTGTCTGTACTGTATATGGATATATGTGTCTGCACTGTATGTAGGGGACCTGTCTGTACTGTATATGGATACATGTGTCTGCACTGTATGTAGGGGACCTGTCTGTACTGTATATGGATATATGTGTCTGCACTGTATGTAGGGGACCTGTCTACTGTATATGTGTCTGCACTGTACGTAGGGGACTTGTCTGTACTGTATATGGATATATGTGTCTGCACTGTATGTAGGGGACCTGTCTGTACTGTATATGGATACATGTGTCTTCACTGTATGTAGGGGACCTGTCTGTACTGTATATGGATACATGTGTCTGCACTGTATGTAGGGGACCTGTCTGTACTGTATATGGATATATGTGTCTGCACTGTATGTAGGGGACCTGTCTGTACTGTATATGGATACATGTGTGTGCACTGTACGTAGGGGACCTGTCTGTACTGTATATGGATACATGTGTCTTCACTGTATGTAGGGGACCTGTCTGTACTGTATATGGATATATGTGCCTGCACTGTATGTAGGGGACCTGTCTGTACTGTATATGGATATATGTGTCTGCACTGTCTGTAGGGGACCTGTCTGTACTGTATATGGATATATGTGTCTGCACTGTATGTAGGGGAGCCTTTCTGTACTGTATATGTCTGCACTGTATATGGATACAGGTTTCTGCACTGTATGTAGGGGACCTATCCGTACTGTATATGGATACATGTGTCTGCACTGTATGTAGGGGACCTGTCTACTGTATATGGATATATGTGTCTGTACTGTATATGGATGTATGTGTCTGTACTGTATATGGATACATGTGTCTGCACTGTATGTAGGGGACCTGTCTGTACTGTATATGGATACATGTGTCTGTACTGTATGTAGGGGACCTGTCTGTACTGTATATAGATATATGTGTCTGCACTGTATGTAGGGGACCTGTCTGTACTGTATATGGATATATGTGTCTGCACTGTATGTAGGGGACCTGTCTGTACTGTATATGGATATATGTGTCTGCACTGTATGTAGGGGACCTGTCTGTACTGTATATGGATACATGTGTCTGTACTGTATGTAGGGGACCTGTCTGTACTGTATATGGATATATGTGTCTGCACTGTATGTAGGGGACCTGTCTGTACTGTATATGGATATATGTGCCTGCACTGTATGTAGGGGACCTGTCTGTACTGTATATGGATACATGTGTCTTCACTGTATGTAGGGGACCTGTCTGTACTGTATATGGATATATGTGCCTGCACTGTATGTAGGGGACCTGTCTGTACTGTATATGGATATATGTGTCTGCACTGTATGTAGGGGACCTGTCTGTACTGTATATGGATATATGTGCCTGCACTGTATGTAGGGGACCTGTCTGTACTGTATATGGATATATGTGTCTGCACTGTCTGTAGGGGACCTGTCTGTACTGTATATGGATATATGTGTCTGCACTGTATGTAGGGGAGCCTTTCTGTACTGTATATGACTGCACTGTATATGGATACAGGTTTCTGCACTGTATGTAGGGGACCTATCTGTACTGTATATGGATACATGTGTCTGCACTGTATGTAGGGGACCTGTCTACTGTATATGGATATATGTGTCTGTACTGTATATGGATATATGTGTCTGTACTGTATGTAGGGGACCTGTCTGTACTGTATATGGATACATGTGTCTTCACTGTATGTAGGGGACCTGTCTGTACTGTATATGGATACATGTGTCTGCACTGTATGTAGGGGACCTGTCTGTACTGTATATGGATATATGTGCCTGCACTGTATGTAGGGGACCTGTCTGTACTGTATATGGATACATGTGTCTTCACTGTATGTAGGGGACCTGTCTGTACTGTATATGGATACATGTGTCTGCACTGTATGTAGGGGACCTGTCTGTACTGTATATGGATATATGTGTCTGCACTGTATGTAGGGGACCTGTCTGTACTGTATATGGATACATGTGTCTGCACTGTATGTAGGGGACCTGTCTGTACTGTATATGGATATATGTGTCTGCACTGTATGTAGGGGACCTGTCTACTGTATATGTGTCTGCACTGTACGTAGGGGACTTGTCTGTACTGTATATGGATACATGTGTCTTCACTGTATGTAGGGGACCTGTCTGTACTGTATATGGATATATGTGTCTGCACTGTCTGTAGGGGACCTGTCTGTACTGTATATGGATATATGTGTCTGCACTGTATGTAGGGGAGCCTTTCTGTACTGTATATGTCTGCACTGTATATGGATACAGGTTTCTGCACTGTATGTAGGGGACCTATCCGTACTGTATATGGATACATGTGTCTGCACTGTATGTAGGGGACCTGTCTACTGTATATGGATATATGTGTCTGCACTGTATGTAGGGGACCTGTCTGTACTGTATATGGATATATGTGTCTGCACTGTACGTAGGGGACCTGTCTGTACTGTATATGGATACATGTGTCTGTACTGTATGTAGGGGACCTGTCTGTACTGTATATGGATATATGTGTCTTCACCGTATGTAGGGGACCTGTCTGTACTGTATATGGATACATGTGTCTGCACTGTATGTAGGGGACCTGTCTGTACTGTATATGGATATATGTGTCTGCACTGTATGTAGGGGACCTGTCTGTACTGTATATGGATATATGTGTCTGCACTGTATGTAGGGGACCTGTCTACTGTATATGTGTCTGCACTGTACGTAGGGGACTTGTCTGTACTGTATATGGATATATGTGTCTGCACTGTATGTAGGGGACCTGTCTGTACTGTATATGGATATATGTGTCTGCACTGTCTGTAGGGGACCTGTCTGTACTGTATATGGATATATGTGTCTGCACTGTCTGTAGGGGACCTGTCTGTACTGTATATGGATATATGTGTCTGCACTGTATGTAGGAGATCCTGTCTGCACTGTATATGGATACAGGTTTCTGCACTGTATGTAGGGGACCTGTCTGTACTGTATATGGATATATGTGCCTGCACTGTATGTAGGGGACTTGTCTGTACTGTATATGTATATATGTGTCTTCACTGTATGTAGGGGACCTGTCTGTACTGTATATGGATATATGTGTCTGCACTGTATGTAGGGGACCTGTCTGTACTGTATATAGATATATGTGTCTGCACTGTATGTAGGGGACCTGTCTGTACTGTCTATGGATATATGTGTCTGCACTGTATGTAGGGGACCTGTCTGTACTGTATATGGATATATGTGCCTGCACTGTATGTAGGGGACTTGTCTGTACTGTATATGTATATATGTGTCTTCACTGTATGTAGGGGACCTGTCTGTACTGTATATGGATATATGTGTCTGCACTGTATGTAGGGGAACTGTCTGTACTGTATATGGATATATGTGTCTGCACTGTATGTAGGGGACCTGTCTGTACTGTATATGGATATATGTGTGTGCACTGTATGTAGGGGACCTGTCTGTACTGTATATGGATACATGTGTCTTCACTGTATGTAGGGGACCTGTCTACTGTATATGGATATATGTGTCTGCACTGTATGTAGGGGACCTGTCTACTGTATATGTGTCTGCACTGTATGTAGGGGACCTGTCTGTACTGTATATGGATATATGTGTGTGCACTGTATGTAGGGGACCTGTCTGTACTGTATATGGATATATGTGCCTGCACTGTATGTAGGGGACCTGTCTGTACTGTATATATGTGTCTGCACTGCATGTAGGGGACCTGTCTATACTGTATATGGCTACATGTGACTGCACTGTATATAGAGGCATTTTCAGCACTGTATATAGATGCATGTGGCTGCACTCACATTGGGAATAAACCCCTTGTGACCCCCGAGGGCTCCTGTGCTGAGGTGTGGCCGCACCCCCTACACCCCCTTCGGTTATGCCCCTGCATAGTACCCCGGAGTCGGTGCAATGTCTTGTATCTTTCTCAGCCCTGACTATGGATGCGTCTGGTCCAGGATCCCCATCCGGAGCCCCCACCAGGCTGCACACCCGGCTGATGTGGCCGAGCAGATGGAGGTTCTTGCCTTTGGGATGGCGCCAAGCTTCTAGGTATCGCCGGTGAATTCCCAGGAGCCGCAGTAGGGGGCAGCACTTGCAGGGCAGCTCTTGTCAGTGCAGACGCGTTCCGGGCTCTCCAGCCGTCCATTAGTAACACTTGTAATTACTGCAGCTCAGTCACTTCTTATAGGATCAGACATAAAGCTCATCCCTGTGCAGACTGGGGAGGAAATAACCGATACACGTGTAGCAGAGCTGAGTCTGTCATCTGCACCATTGTATATGGAGAATATCCCCTGTAACTCTACAGACAATACACTGCTGTATCACAAGACAAACTCAGCTCTGCTACATGACGTGCCAGGGGAAGTGCCCCTTTATGACATGGGAATCCCTGTGTGACCCCCGGCGTACCTCTGGTAAAGCTTCCTGTCAATCAAAACCAGAAAGGTAGCTTGGCCGAGAAGTATCTTCCTTATGGGTATCTAAATTGATGAATATAATGCTAGAACAGCAGTGAGAACTGACACAGCACCAAGTTAGAATATGGTTATAGCCTTCCAAAGAAGTGATTTCTATTCCTTTCACAATGTAATTATTTGGTGTGTCCTCCATTTCCAAGTACTACAATACTTTAATCTCTGAGTTAGGAATATAATTCTAGGGCTACAGTGAAGACTGACATCAGTACAGGCAGATCATGAAGGAGCTTGATATGAACTGAGTAACAATGCAGATAGATGTAGCAGAGCTGAATGTGAGTCTTATGTTGTAACTCGGACCCTTACTGACTTAAAGGGGTTGTGTCACTCCGAATAGTTACCTGCTATTTATTAGATTAGTGGCACGGCCCCTTTAAGGTTAATTTTTTTTTTTTAGCAAACTACCAAGTAAATCCCAAATCAGCAGAATTTTTATTGTCCCAATCTACGGCCAAAACTTCTAGGAATTCCCAAATATTGGGGTCGATAAATTGCACTCCCTAGGGGTACAGGCCATGGGGCGATGAGGGGCGAGATCTCTGCTGTATAAATAATAGGAATAAAAGGGGCGGTCCATACAGTAATCAGCTGATCGGCGCCAGTTGGTAGCTGGTACTTCCTGCTCAAGTAGCCTGCAGTGGCCACTACAGGAGAACGGTGGTATTACATGGTGCCCATTGAAATAGATGAAGAACATGATGTGCGGGGACTTGCAGGGCAGGGGGTGCTGCTGCTTTCTATTTGGGGTTATAGAGGGGGTTCTAAGCCCCTAATACATGTGTCCCACATTCCCCTATAATATATATATGTAGTGATCTATAACTGGGCATGTAGGGTACTTGTAGTTCTGCTACAGTATAAGAGACACAAGCTGAAGACCACTACCCTAATATGAGGGCTGGTTAGTACATGGTGCAGTACCGCCTTCTGCCTGTAGTGGCCACTGCTGCTGCTCTACATCTATCACCCTGTTCACACTTTAGGGGATTTCTTAGCATCTCATAGGATACGTTTTCCCCATTAAGAACATCTTGTGTTTTCCTTGGACTTAGGGGCTGCTTAGGGCGTCTGCAGCGTCAGCGGCCACGAGCACCGGTGGTGAGTGCTGACCTTGGGTGAGGAGACCTGGCTCCAGTATTGGATGGGGCTGAGGACAGGGCTCCTTACAGTCCAGCGCTTCCACAGCAGACCCAATAAACTCTTCCTTAAGGAGCTGACTGTGTGCCCAGGAGGTCCGGCCACCACCAATCAGGACTGAACCTTCTGCAATCCACCAGCATGGCGGTGCCGCACACTGTACACTATTAGAGGGGCCGGAGATTTAGGATTTCTCCATTACCAGTTCCTTTATGGCCCCTCCTCCACCTGACTTTACCCCTAGCTCAGACTGGTGACCTAGTCCTGTCCCCTGACCCTGCAGCTCACCAGGGCCATCTGTGCAGAGGATACATTGGTGGAAGAGTCGGAGTTCCCTGGAGTCTGGAGCATGACCAAAGTATGGCGGCCATATTGACCTAACATTGCAATTCAGCCATAATACCGCCAAACTAGTACCAGCTACTACCCCGGAGATGGAGAACCCGCCTGATATTCTGACCGTGACGACAGACAAGTGGTCTAACCCAGATTATCTGCCATTTACACTGGTGATAGTGAACGGCGTGCAGACACACCGTACGCCACGGCGTGCAGACACACCGTACGCCACGGCGTGCAGACACACCGTACGCCACGGCGTGCAGACACACCGTACGCCACGGCGTGCAGACACACCGTACGCCACGGCGTGCAGACACACCGTACGCCACGGCGTGCAGACACACCGTACGCCACGGCGTGCAGACACACCGTACGCCACGGCGTGCAGACACACCGTACGCCACGGCGTGCAGACACACCGTACGCCACGGCGTGCAGACACACCGTACGCTACAGCGTGCAGATATATTGTATACTACAGCGTGCAGACACACCACAGCGTGCAGACACACCGTACACTACAGCGTGCAGATATATTGTATACTACAGCGTGCAGACACACCACAGCGTGCAGACACACCGTACGCCACAGCGTGCAGATACACCGTACGCCACAGCGTGCAGATACACCGTACGCCACAGCGTGCAGATACACCGTACGCCACAGCGTGCAGATACACCGTACGCCACAGCGTGCAGATACACCGTACGCCACAGCGTGCAGATACACCGTACGCCACAGCGTGCAGATACACCGTACGCCACAGCGTGCAGATACACCGTACGCCACAGCATGCAGATACACCGTACGCCACAGCGTGCAGACATAAAGTGAGAATATAAAAGGTTGGGAAAGAAGACTCAGAATATAAATGGAGTCAGGTAAAGTTACAGAGTTTATTAAATATGATACAGAATATGACGGAAATCACTGGCAATAGTCAGAGGTCCAATAAAGCGGCGAAGCAGCGCCAAAGTACATAAAGCGTTGTACCTGTGTAATGGAGGACGAGGGGCACAATAACCAGAAATGGTGTGTAATAGTAGAATATAACATGGCCATGATAGGCGGAGTCACATGCAGGTGACAGGATCGGCCAGAACTAGGGAGGAGCAATCGGGATCAGAAAAGATCGGAATCTGATCAGCAAGCGAGTAAATTTCACGATGGCGATAGGAATTCCCATCCCGATCTTTGTAGTCAGGATCGAGGTCAGAGGTTATTTCCCACAATGCTTGGCTACTGGCTAACAATGTCAGCTAGGTCCCATAGGAATGAATGGATGCAGCCGGCGCACAGTCTGCGCCAGCATCCTGCCGCTTAACCCCCTGCGTCCATTCATTCTAATGGGAGACTAGCTAATGCCCGGTTCACATATGCTGATGTGTTCCGTCCGTAAGAATCCACATAGACTATAATGGGATCCATGTGCTTGCAGTTGCACTTGTGTTCCCTCCGTAGGGGTCCTCATGCAGACGGAACACATCAGCATATGTGAGCCGGGCATAACACTTACCTGCACAGATGCTGCCGCTGGTCCAGTCCCCACAGTACATGTGCAGCAATTCCCCAAACACCTTCACAATATATCACACAGATCTTACACCGTAATTATATGAGAGAGGAAATCCATATCCGGCCGCCTGCCCGAGCCGTCCCTTTAAGGGGGTCTTCTCAGGTCACATCAGTCAGGAGAGCTCGTCATCTGACATCTGTAGACCCCGTGTACATTACATGACAACCTCGCAACACTTCAGGATTTCTGCTGGTTGTCAGGGAAGGAGAAAATCCGACATCACCTGAAAATCCAATAATGCAGAGAATGATCCAGGATAGGCCACAGGCAGCTGATCAGTAGGGGGCGACACCCGGCCAACCCGCTGTATGGAGCCAATCACTATACACAAGATCTATAGCCATCAAATACTCACAATCTGTAGTATCCGCTCTATACAAAGCCACAGCTCTCACCTGATTTGGATGAAATTTGGCGCACCCCCTCTCCATCCACAGGATCAGAATACTGCGCACGTTACATTTCGCTAGCTTCCCCCTGTCATGAGATTGGGGACCCCGAAGATGGGCCCTATACATATAATGGGGAAATGTGAGGGTGAAAGTGCTGAGGGGAAAACAGTTGTGACTGACAGGGGCGGATTAGAGCAACGGCGCCAAATAGTCGCCGCTAAAGGGCCAACGCCACCGCGCACACACAGACACACATACACCACCGCGCACACACAGACACACATACACCACCGCGCACACACAGACACCAGATAAACATCACACAGACAGCACACATACTCCAATCCACAACCACCACAACACACACAGACACCAGATAAACAGCACACAGACAGTACACAAATGCTACAAACACACGCACAACAACCACACACAAACACTCAGATGCACCCTACAGAGACAACAATCCACAAACACCACAACACACACAAACACCAGATAAACATCACACAGACAGCACACATACTCCAATCCACAAACACCACACAAAAATGCCACAACACACACAAGAACCACACACACCCAGATAGATGCACCCTACACACACGAACAAAGCACATGTGTACTCACACACAACCACTGTATGCATGGATGTTTACACATGCACACTCATACATACACATGGATCATACGTGTGCACATACGCACTGATAAAACACATCTGGAATCCTTAGTGGCCTCCAGGACATGGATTTGGCGGTTCTATTGCCTTTGTGCACAAGTTTTGCCGGCTCCATAGAAGTCTATGCAGCTGTAGAATCCCCAGGCTGGAGACCCATGGAAAATCCTGTAGTGTGCACGCAGCCATAGTGGTCAGGCAAAAACCGCCATCTAGTGGGCAACTTCATCCAAATGCTAAGAACTCAAAACTGTCTCACAGAGCTGAGAGAAGTGACAAGGTGAAGGATTTTAGGAAACAACCAACAACTTCACATTTTTTGTGAGCAAAGCCGCAGTTACTGTACTAGTAACAAAAAAAGCCTAAACAACCGCTTTAATATCCGACAAACACATTAATGTGCCCCCACCCCAGATATTAGGCCATATAACTATAACGCACTTAAAGGGATTGTTCATAAATTGGTGTAAACCATATAAAGAGAAAATAAACCTCTCACCAAAGCAACTGCCAAAGGAAAGACCAATAAACCAGGTGGCCGCCTAATGGGATCCTTTTATACCATCGATATTTCCCATAATCCTCTGCAGGTTCCTCTATAAAACCCGGGAGTGGCTGCAGAATCGTCTCTAAAGAGAACAAGGGCAGACACACCCGAATACAGCTCCTGACTACAGGTAAGAACTAGAAGCTTCTATATCACCCCAAAGTGTTCAAGAACCATTCCTTAGTGATAGAACATTGTTACCAAATACCAAGAGCAGAAAGAGGAGAAACCGAGAACATAAGGGAAGAAATAAGACGCAGGAACCGAACAGTCACACAGAGGCCGGAACACACCTGAGAACTCAAGTACCAAACCCAAGGTCTTATACATGGGAGCAGTATTATAGTAGTTATATCCTTGTATATAGGAGGTAGTATTATAGTAGATATATTCTTGTACATAGGAGGTAGTATTATAGTAGTTATATTCTTGTATATAGGAGGTAGTATTATAGTAGTTATATTCTTGTACATAGGAGCAGTATTATAGTAGTTATATCCTTGTACATAGGAGGTAGTATTATAGTAGTTATATTCTTGTACATAGGAGTAGTATTATAGTAGTTATATTCTTGTACATAGGAGTAGTATTATAGTAGTTATATTCTTGTACATAGGAGCAGTATTATAGTAGTTATATTCTTGTACATAGGAGGTAGTATTATAGTAGTTATAGTCTTGTACATAGGAGTGGTATTATAGTAGTTATATTCTTGTACATAGGAGCAGTATTATAGTAGTTATATTCTTGTACATAGGAGTAGTATTATAGTAGTTATATTCTTGTACATAGGAGCAGTATTATAGTAGTTATATTCTTGTACATAGGAGTGGTATTATAGTAGTTATATTCTTGTACATAGGAGTGGTATTATAGTAGTTATATTCTTGTACATAGGAGTAGTATTATAGTAGTTATATTCTTGTACATAGGAGCAGTATTATAGGAGTTATATCCTTGTATATAAGAGTAGTATTATAGTAGTTATATTCTTGTACATAGGAGCAGTATTATAGTAGATATATTCTTGTACATAGGGGGTAGTATTATAGTAGTTATATTCTTGTACATAGGAGCAGTATTATAGGAGTTATATCCTTGTATATAAGAGTAGTATTATAGTAGTTATATTCTTGTATATAGGAGGTAGTATTATAGTAGTTATATTCTTGTAGATAGGAGGCAGTATTATAGTAGTTATATTCTTGTATATAGGAGGCAGTATTATAGTAGTTCTTGTACATAGGAATAGTATTATAGTAGTTATATTCTTGTACATAGTATTATTATAGTAGATATATTCTTGTACATAGGAGTAGTATTATAGTAATATTCTTGTACATAGGAGTAGTATTATAGTAGATATATTCTTGTACATAGGGGGTAGTATTATAGTAGTTATAATCTTGTACATAGGAGCAGTATTATAGGAGTTATATCCTTGTATATAAGAGTAGTATTATAGTAGTTATATTCTTGTACATAGGAGCAGTATTATAGTAGTTATATTCTTGTATATAGGAGGTAGTATTATAGTAGTTATATTCTTGTACATAGGAGTAGTATTATAGTAGTTATATTCTTGTACATAGGAGGTAGTATTATAGTAGTTATATCCTTGTACATAGGAGTAGTATTATAGTAGTTATATTCTTGTAGATAGGAGGCAGTATTATAGTAGTTATATTCTTGTATATAGGAGGCAGTATTATAGTAGTTCTTGTACATAGGAATAGTATTATAGTAGTTATATTCTTGTACATAGTATTATTATAGTAGATATATTCTTGTACATAGGAGTAGTATTATAGTAATAATCTTGTACATAGGAGTAGTATTATAGTAGTTATATTCTTGTATATAGGAGGCAGTATTATAGTAGTTATATCCTTGTACATAGGAGGTAGTATTATAGTAGTTATATCCTTGTACATAGTAGTATTATAGTAGTTATATCCTTGTACATAGTAGTATTATAGTAGTTATAATCTTGTACATAGGAGTAGTATTATAGTAGTTATATTCTTGTACATAGGAGTAGTATTATAGTAGTTATATTCTTGTACATAGGAGTAGTATTATAGTAGTTATATTCTTGTACATAGGAGTAGTATTATAGTAGTTATATTCTTGTACATAGGAGTAGTATTATAGTAGTTATATTCTTGTACATAGGAGTAGTATTATAGTAGTTATATTCTTGTACATAGGAGTAGTATTATAGTAGTTATATTCTTGTACATATGAGCAGTATTATAGTAGTTATATTCTTGTACATAGGAGTAGTATTATAGTAGATATATTCTTGTACATAGGAGTAGTATTATAGTAGTTATATCCTTGTACATAGGAGTATTATAGTAGTTATATTCTTGTACATAGGAGGCAGTATTATAGTAGTTATATCCTTGTACATAGTAGTATTATAGTAGTTATATTCTTGTACATAGGAGGTAGTATTATAGTAGTTATATTCTTGTACATAGGAGTAGTATAGTAGTTATATTCTTGTACATAGGAGTAGTATTATAGTAGTTATATTCTTGTATATAGGAGGCAGTATTATAGTAGTTATATTCTTGTATATAGGAGTAGTATTATAGTAGTTATATCCTTGTACATAGTAGTATTGTAGTAGTTATATTCTTGTACATAGGAGGCAGTATTATAGTAGTTATATCCTTGTACATAGTAGTATTATAGTAGTTATATTCTTGTACATAGGAGTAGTATTATAGTAGTTATATTCTTGTACATAGGAGTAGTATTATAGTAGTTATATTCTTGTATATAGGAGGCAGTATTATAGTAGTTATATTATAGTAGTATTAGTAGTAGTAGTAGTAGTAGTAGTATTAGTATTAGTATTAGTATTATAGTAGTTA
Source organism: Leptodactylus fuscus (assembly GCF_031893055.1). Taxonomy (NCBI): domain Eukaryota; kingdom Metazoa; phylum Chordata; class Amphibia; order Anura; family Leptodactylidae; genus Leptodactylus; species Leptodactylus fuscus. The sequence goes on along the minus strand of NC_134274.1, from coordinate 1,305,750 downwards.
TACATAGTAGTATTATAGTAGTTATATTCTTGTACATAGGAGGCAGTATTATAGTAGTTATATTCTTGTACATAGGAGTAGTATTATAGTAGTTATATTCTTGTACATAGGAGCAGTATTATAGTAGTTATATTCTTGTACATAGGAGTAGTATTATAGTAGATATATTTTTGTACATAGGAGTAGTATTATAGTAGATATATTCTTGTACATAGGAGCAGTATTATAGTAGTTATATTCTTGTACATAGGAGTAGTATTATAGTAGTTATATTCTTGTACATAGGAGTAGTATTATAGTAGATATATTCTTGTACATAGGAGTAGTATTATAGTAGATATATTCTTGTATATAGGAGGCAGTATTATAGTAGTTATATTCTTGTATATAGGAGGCAGTATTATAGTAGTTATATCCTTGTACATAGTAGTATTATAGTAGTTATATTCTTGTACATAGGAGGTAGCATTATAATAGTTATATTCTTGTACATAGGAGTAGTATTATAGTAGTTATATTCTTGTACATAGGAGTAGTATTATAGTAGTTATATTCTTGTATATAGGAGGCAGTATTATAGTAGTTATATCCTTGTACATAGTATTATAGTAGTTATATTCTTGTACATAGGAGTAGTATTATAGTAGTTATATTCTTGTACATAGGAGTAGTATTATAGTAGATATATTCTTGTACATAGGAGGCAGTATTATAGTAGTTATATCCTTGTACATAGTAGTATTATAGTAGTTATATTCTTGTACATAGGAGTAGTATTATAGTAGTTATATTCTTGTACATAGGAGGCAGTATTATAGTAGTTATATCCTTGTACATAGTAGTATTATAGTAGTTATATTGTATATAGGAGGCAGTATTATAGTAGTTATATTCTTGTACATAGGAGTAGTATTATAGTAGTTATATCCTTGTACATAGTAGTATTATAGTAGTTATATTCTTGTACATAGGAGCAGTATTATAGTAGTTATATTCTTGTACATAGGAGTAGTATTATAGTAGTTATATTCTTGTACATAGGAGAAGTATTATAGTAGTTATATTCTTGTACATAGGAGGCAGTATTATAGTAGTTATATCCTTGTACATAGTAGTATTATAGTAGTTATATTCTTGTATATAGGAGGCAGTATTATAGTAGTTATATTCTTGTACATAGGAGTAGTATTATAGTAGATATATTCTTGTACATAGGAGCAGTATTATAGTAGTTATATTCTTGTACATAGGAGTAGTATTATAGTAGTTATATCCTTGTACATAGTATTATAGTAGTTATATTCTTGTACATAGGAGCAGTATTATAGTAGTTATATTCTTGTACATAGGAGTAGTATTATAGTAGTTATATTCTTGTACATAGGAGTAGTATTAGTAGTTATATTCTTGTACATAGGAGTAGTATTATAGTAGTAATATTCTTGTACATAGGAGTAGTATTATAGTAGTTATATTCTTGTACATAGGAGTAGTATTATAGTAGTTATATTCTTGTACATAGGAGTAGTATTATAGTAGTTATATTCTTGTACATAGTAGTATTATAGTAGATATATTCTTGTACATAGGAGTAGTATTATAGTAGTTATATTCTTGTATATAGGAGGCAGTATTATAGTAGTTATATTCTTGTACATAGGAGCAGTATTATAGTAGTTATATTCTTGTACATAGGAGTAGTATTATAGTAGTTATATTCTTGTACATAGGAGTAGTATTATAGTAGTTATATTCTTGTACATAGGAGTAGTATTATAGTAGTTATATTCTTGTACATAGTAGTATTATAGTAGATATATTCTTGTACATAGGAGTAGTATTATAGTAGTTATATTCTTGTATATAGGAGGCAGTATTATAGTAGTTATATTCTTGTATATAGGAGGCAGTATTATAGTAGTTATATCCTTGTACATAGTAGTATTATAGTAGTTATATTCTTGTACATAGGAGTAGTATTATAGTAGATATATTCTTGTACATAGGAGCAGTATTATAGTAGTTATATTCTTGTACATAGGAGTAGTATTATAGTAGTTATATTCTTGTACATAGGAGTAGTATTATAGTAGTTATATTCTTGTACATAGGAGCAGTATTATAGTAGTTATATTCTTGTACATAGGAGTAGTATTATAGTATTTATATTCTTGTACATAGGAGTAGTATTATAGTAGTTATATTCTTGTACATAGGAGTAGTATTATAGTAGTTATATTCTTGTATATAGGAAGCAGTATTATAGTAGTTATATCCTTGTACATAGTAGTATTATAGTAGTTATATTCTTGTACATAGGAGTAGTATTATAGTAGTTATATTCTTGTACATAGGAGTAGTATTATAGTAGTTATATTCTTGTATATAGGAGGCAGTATTATAGTAGTTATATCCTTGTACATAGTAGTATTATAGTAGTTATATTCTTGTACATAGGAGTAGTATTATAGTAGTTATATTCTTGTACATAGGAGTAGTATTATAGTAGTTATATTCTTGTACATAGGAGGCAGTATTATAGTAGTTATATCCTTGTACATAGTAGTATTATAGTAGTTATATTCTTGTACATAGGAGTAGTATTATAGTAGTTATATTCTTGTACATAGGAGGTAGTATTATAGTAGTTATATCCTTGTACATAGTAGTATTATAGTAGTTATATTCTTGTACATAGGAGGCAGTATTATAGTAGTTATATCCTTGTACATAGTAGTATTAAAGTAGTTATATTCTTGTACATAGGAGCAGTATTATAGTAGTTATATTCTTGTACATAGGAGTAGTATTATAGTAGTTATATTCTTGTATATAGGAGGCAGTATTATAGTAGTTATATTCTTGTACATAGGAGTAGTATTATAGTAGTTATATTCTTGTACATAGGAGTAGTATTATAGTAGATATATTCTTGTACATAGGAGCAGTATTATAGTAGTTATATTCTTGTACATAGGAGTAGTATTATAGTAGTTATATCCTTGTACATAGTATTATATTAGTTATATTCTTGTACATAGGAGTAGTATTATAGTAGTTATATTCTTGTACATAGGAGTAGTATTATAGTAGTTATATTCTTGTACATAGGAGTAGTATTATAGTAGTTATATTCTTGTACATAGGAGCAGTATTATAGTAGTTATATTCTTGTACATAGGAGTAGTATTATAGTAGTTATATTCTTGTATATAGGAGGCAGTATTATAGTAGTTATATTCTTGTATATAGGAGGCAGTATTATAGTAGTTATATCCTTGTACATAGTAGTATTATAGTAGTTATATTCTTGTACATAGGAGGCAGTATTATAGTAGTTATATCCTTGTACATAGTAGTATTATAGTAGTTATATTCTTGTACATAGGAGCAGTATTATAGTAGTTATATTCTTGTACATAGGAGATAGTATTATAGTAGTTATATTCTTGTACATAGGAGTAGTATTATAGTAGTTATATTCTTGTACATAGGAGTAGTATTATAGTAGTTATATTCTAGTACATAGGAGCAGTATTATAGTAGTTATATTCTTGTACATAGGAGTAGTATTATAGTAGTTATATTCTTGTACATAGGAGTAGTATTATAGTAGTTATATTCTTGTACATAGGAGTAGTATTATAGTAGTTATATTCTTGTACATAGGAGTAGTATTATAGTAGTTATATTCTTGTATATAGGAGGCAGTATTATAGTAGTTATATTCTTGTATATAGGAGGCAGTATTATAGTAGTTATATCCTTGTACATAGTAGTATTATAGTAGTTATATTCTTGTACATAGGAGGCAGTATTATAGTAGTTATATCCTTGTACATAGTAGTATTATAGTAGTTATATTCTTGTACATAGGAGCAGTATTATAGTAGATATATTCTTGTACATAGGAGTAGTATTATAGTAGTTATATTCTTGTACATAGGAGTAGTATTATAGTAGATATATTCTTGTACATAGGAGTAGTATTATAGTAGTTATATTCTTGTACATAGGAGTAGTATTATAGTAGTTATATTGTATATAGGAGGCAGTATTATAGTAGTTATATTCTTGTACATAGTAGTATTATAGTAGTTATATTCTTGTACATAGGAGTAGTATTATAGTAGTTATATTCTTGTACATAGGAGGCAGTATTATAGTAGTTATATCCTTGTACATAGTAGTATTATAGTAGTTATATTGTATATAGGAGGCAGTATTATAGTAGTTATATTCTTGTACATAGGAGTAGTATTATAGTAGTTATATCCTTGTACATAGTAGTATTATAGTAGTTATATTCTTGTACATAGGAGCAGTATTATAGTAGTTATATTCTTGTACATAGGAGTAGTATTATAGTAGTTATATTCTTGTACATAGGAGAAGTATTATAGTAGTTATATTCTTGTACATAGGAGGCAGTATTATAGTAGTTATATCCTTGTACATAGTAGTATTATAGTAGTTATATTCTTGTATATAGGAGGCAGTATTATAGTAGTTATATTCTTGTACATAGGAGTAGTATTATAGTAGATATATTCTTGTACATAGGAGCAGTATTATAGTAGTTATATTCTTGTACATAGGAGTAGTATTATAGTAGTTATATCCTTGTACATAGTATTATAGTAGTTATATTCTTGTACATAGGAGCAGTATTATAGTAGTTATATTCTTGTACATAGGAGTAGTATTATAGTAGTTATATTCTTGTACATAGGAGTAGTATTAGTAGTTATATTCTTGTACATAGGAGTAGTATTATAGTAGTAATATTCTTGTACATAGGAGTAGTATTATAGTAGTTATATTCTTGTACATAGGAGTAGTATTATAGTAGTTATATTCTTGTACATAGGAGTAGTATTATAGTAGTTATATTCTTGTACATAGTAGTATTATAGTAGATATATTCTTGTACATAGGAGTAGTATTATAGTAGTTATATTCTTGTATATAGGAGGCAGTATTATAGTAGTTATATTCTTGTACATAGGAGCAGTATTATAGTAGTTATATTCTTGTACATAGGAGTAGTATTATAGTAGTTATATTCTTGTACATAGGAGTAGTATTATAGTAGTTATATTCTTGTACATAGGAGTAGTAATATAGTAGTTATATTCTTGTACATAGTAGTATTATAGTAGATATATTCTTGTACATAGGAGTAGTATTATAGTAGTTATATTCTTGTATATAGGAGGCAGTATTATAGTAGTTATATTCTTGTATATAGGAGGCAGTATTATAGTAGTTATATCCTTGTACATAGTAGTATTATAGTAGTTATATTCTTGTACATAGGAGTAGTATTATAGTAGATATATTCTTGTACATAGGAGCAGTATTATAGTAGTTATATTCTTGTACATAGGAGTAGTATTATAGTAGTTATATTCTTGTACATAGGAGTAGTATTATAGTAGTTATATTCTTGTACATAGGAGCAGTATTATAGTAGTTATATTCTTGTACATAGGAGTAGTATTATAGTATTTATATTCTTGTACATAGGAGTAGTATTATAGTAGTTATATTCTTGTACATAGGAGTAGTATTATAGTAGTTATATTCTTGTATATAGGAAGCAGTATTATAGTAGTTATATCCTTGTACATAGTAGTATTATAGTAGTTATATTCTTGTACATAGGAGTAGTATTATAGTAGTTATATTCTTGTACATAGGAGTAGTATTATAGTAGTTATATTCTTGTATATAGGAGTAGTATTATAGTAGTTATATCCTTGTACATAGTAGTATTATAGTAGTTATATTCTTGTACATAGGAGTAGTATTATAGTAGTTATATTCTTGTACATAGGAGTAGTATTATAGTAGTTATATTCTTGTACATAGGAGGCAGTATTATAGTAGTTATATCCTTGTACATAGTAGTATTATAGTAGTTATATTCTTGTACATAGGAGTAGTATTATAGTAGTTATATCCTTGTACATAGTAGTATTATAGTAGTTATATTCTTGTACATAGGAGTAGTATTATAGTAGTTATATTCTTGTACATAGGAGTAGTATTATAGTAGTTATATTCTTGTACATAGGAGGCAGTATTATAGTAGTTATATCCTTGTACATAGTAGTATTATAGTAGTTATATTCTTGTATATAGGAAGCAGTATTATAGTAGTTATATCCTTGTACATAGTAGTATTATAGTAGTTATATTCTTGTACATAGGAGTAGTATTATAGTAGTTATATTCTTGTACATAGGAGTAGTATTATAGTAGTTATATTCTTGTACATAGGAGGCAGTATTATAGTAGTTATATCCTTGTACATAGTAGTATTATAGTAGTTATATTCTTGTACATAGGAGTAGTATTATAGTAGTTATATTCTTGTACATAGGAGGTAGTATTATAGTAGTTATATCCTTGTACATAGTAGTATTATAGTAGTTATATTCTTGTACATAGGAGGCAGTATTATAGTAGTTATATCCTTGTACATAGTAGTATTATAGTAGTTATATTCTTGTACATAGGAGCAGTATTATAGTAGTTATATTCTTGTACATAGGAGTAGTATTATAGTAGTTATATTCTTGTATATAGGAGGCAGTATTATAGTAGTTATATTCTTGTACATAGGAGTAGTATTATAGTAGTTATATTCTTGTACATAGGAGTAGTATTATAGTAGATATATTCTTGTACATAGGAGCAGTATTATAGTAGTTATATTCTTGTACATAGGAGTAGTATTATAGTAGTTATATCCTTGTACATAGTATTATATTAGTTATATTCTTGTACATAGGAGTAGTATTATAGTAGTTATATTCTTGTACATAGGAGTAGTATTATAGTAGTTATATTCTTGTACATAGGAGTAGTATTATAGTAGTTATATTCTTGTACATAGGAGCAGTATTATAGTAGTTATATTCTTGTACATAGGAGTAGTATTATAGTAGTTATATTCTTGTATATAGGAGGCAGTATTATAGTAATTATATCCTTGTACATAGTAGTATTATAGTAGTTATATTCTTGTACATAGTAGTATTATAGTAGATATATTCTTGTACATAGGAGTAGAATTATAGTAGTTATATTCCTGTATATAGGAGGCAGTATTATAGTAGTTATATTCTTGTATATAGGAGGCAGTATTATAGTAGTTATATCCTTGTACATAGTAGTATTATAGTAGTTATATTCTTGTACATAGGAGGCAGTATTATAGTAGTTATATCCTTGTACATAGTAGTATTATAGTAGTTATATTCTTGTACATAGGAGCAGTATTATAGTAGTTATATTCTTGTACATAGGAGATAGTATTATAGTAGTTATATTCTTGTACATAGGAGTAGTATTATAGTAGTTATATTCTTGTACATAGGAGTAGTATTATAGTAGATATATTCTTGAACATAGGAGTAGTATTATAGTAGTTATATTCTTGTACATAGGAGTAGTATTATAGTAGTTATATTCTAGTACATAGGAGCAGTATTATAGTAGTTATATTCTTGTACATAGGAGTAGTATTATAGTAGTTATATTCTTGTACATAGGAGTAGTATTATAGTAGTTATATTCTTGTACATAGGAGTAGTATTATAGTAGTTATATCCTTGTACATAGTATTATATTAGTTATATTCTTGTACATAGGAGTAGTATTATAGTAGTTATATTCTTGTACATAGGAGTAGTATTATAGTAGTTATATTCTTGTACATAGGAGTAGTATTATAGTAGTTATATTCTTGTACATAGGAGCAGTATTATAGTAGTTATATTCTTGTACATAGGAGTAGTATTATAGTAGTTATATTCTTGTATATAGGAGGCAGTATTATAGTAATTATATCCTTGTACATAGTAGTATTATAGTAGTTATATTCTTGTACATAGTAGTATTATAGTAGATATATTCTTGTACATAGGAGTAGAATTATAGTAGTTATATTCTTGTATATAGGAGGCAGTATTATAGTAGTTATATTCTTGTATATAGGAGGCAGTATTATAGTAGTTATATCCTTGTACATAGTAGTATTATAGTAGTTATATTCTTGTACATAGGAGGCAGTATTATAGTAGTTATATCCTTGTACATAGTAGTATTATAGTAGTTATATTCTTGTACATAGGAGCAGTATTATAGTAGTTATATTCTTGTACATAGGAGATAGTATTATAGTAGTTATATTCTTGTACATAGGAGTAGTATTATAGTAGTTATATTCTTGTACATAGGAGTAGTATTATAGTAGATATATTCTTGAACATAGGAGTAGTATTATAGTAGTTATATTCTTGTACATAGGAGTAGTATTATAGTAGTTATATTCTAGTACATAGGAGCAGTATTATAGTAGTTATATTCTTGTACATAGGAGTAGTATTATAGTAGTTATATTCTTGTACATAGGAGTAGTATTATAGTAGTTATATTCTTGTACATAGGAGTAGTATTATAGTAGTTATATTCTTGTACATAGGAGTAGTATTATAGTAGTTATATTCTTGTATATAGGAGGCAGTATTATAGTAGTTATATTCTTGTATATAGGAGGCAGTATTATAGTAGTTATATCCTTGTACATAGTAGTATTATAGTAGTTATATTCTTGTACATAGGAGGCAGTATTATAGTAGTTATATCCTTGTACATAGTAGTATTATAGTAGTTATATTCTTGTACATAGGAGCAGTATTATAGTAGATATATTCTTGTACATAGGAGTAGTATTATAGTAGTTATATTCTTGTACATAGGAGTAGTATTATAGTAGATATATTCTTGTACATAGGAGTAGTATTATAGTAGTTATATTCTTGTACATAGGAGTAGTATTATAGTAGTTATATTGTATATAGGAGGCAGTATTATAGTAGTTATATTCTTGTACATAGTAGTATTATAGTAGTTATATTCTTGTACATAGGAGTAGTATTATAGTAGTTATATTCTTGTACATAGGAGGCAGTATTATAGTAGTTATATCCTTGTACATAGTAGTATTATAGTAGTTATATTGTATATAGGAGGCAGTATTATAGTAGTTATATTCTTGTACATAGGAGTAGTATTATAGTAGTTATATCCTTGTACATAGTAGTATTATAGTAGTTATATTCTTGTACATAGGAGCAGTATTATAGTAGTTATATTCTTGTACATAGGAGTAGTATTATAGTAGTTATATTCTTGTACATAGGAGAAGTATTATAGTAGTTATATTCTTGTACATAGGAGGCAGTATTATAGTAGTTATATCCTTGTACATAGTAGTATTATAGTAGTTATATTCTTGTATATAGGAGGCAGTATTATAGTAGTTATATTCTTGTACATAGGAGTAGTATTATAGTAGATATATTCTTGTACATAGGAGCAGTATTATAGTAGTTATATTCTTGTACATAGGAGTAGTATTATAGTAGTTATATCCTTGTACATAGTATTATAGTAGTTATATTCTTGTACATAGGAGCAGTATTATAGTAGTTATATTCTTGTACATAGGAGTAGTATTATAGTAGTTATATTCTTGTACATAGGAGTAGTATTAGTAGTTATATTCTTGTACATAGGAGTAGTATTATAGTAGTAATATTCTTGTACATAGGAGTAGTATTATAGTAGTTATATTCTTGTACATAGGAGTAGTATTATAGTAGTTATATTCTTGTACATAGGAGTAGTATTATAGTAGTTATATTCTTGTACATAGTAGTATTATAGTAGATATATTCTTGTACATAGGAGTAGTATTATAGTAGTTATATTCTTGTATATAGGAGGCAGTATTATAGTAGTTATATTCTTGTACATAGGAGCAGTATTATAGTAGTTATATTCTTGTACATAGGAGTAGTATTATAGTAGTTATATTCTTGTACATAGGAGTAGTATTATAGTAGTTATATTCTTGTACATAGTAGTATTATAGTAGATATATTCTTGTACATAGGAGTAGTATTATAGTAGTTATATTCTTGTATATAGGAGGCAGTATTATAGTAGTTATATTCTTGTATATAGGAGGCAGTATTATAGTAGTTATATCCTTGTACATAGTAGTATTATAGTAGTTATATTCTTGTACATAGGAGTAGTATTATAGTAGATATATTCTTGTACATAGGAGCAGTATTATAGTAGTTATATTCTTGTACATAGGAGTAGTATTATAGTAGTTATATTCTTGTACATAGGAGCAGTATTATAGTAGTTATATTCTTGTACATAGGAGTAGTATTATAGTATTTATATTCTTGTACATAGGAGTAGTATTATAGTAGTTATATTCTTGTACATAGGAGTAGTATTATAGTAGTTATATTCTTGTATATAGGAAGCAGTATTATAGTAGTTATATCCTTGTACATAGTAGTATTATAGTAGTTATATTCTTGTACATAGGAGTAGTATTATAGTAGTTATATTCTTGTACATAGGAGTAGTATTATAGTAGTTATATTCTTGTATATAGGAGGCAGTATTATAGTAGTTATATCCTTGTACATAGTAGTATTATAGTAGTTATATTCTTGTACATAGGAGTAGTATTATAGTAGTTATATTCTTGTACATAGGAGTAGTATTATAGTAGTTATATTCTTGTACATAGGAGGCAGTATTATAGTAGTTATATCCTTGTACATAGTAGTATTATAGTAGTTATATTCTTGTACATAGGAGTAGTATTATAGTAGTTATATTCTTGTACATAGGAGGTAGTATTATAGTAGTTATATCCTTGTACATAGTAGTATTATAGTAGTTATATTCTTGTACATAGGAGGCAGTATTATAGTAGTTATATCCTTGTACATAGTAGTATTATAGTAGTTATATTCTTGTACATAGGAGCAGTATTATAGTAGTTATATTCTTGTACATAGGAGTAGTATTATAGTAGTTATATTCTTGTATATAGGAGGCAGTATTATAGTAGTTATATTCTTGTACATAGGAGTAGTATTATAGTAGTTATATTCTTGTACATAGGAGTAGTATTATAGTAGATATATTCTTGTACATAGGAGCAGTATTATAGTAGTTATATTCTTGTACATAGGAGTAGTATTATAGTAGTTATATCCTTGTACATAGTATTATATTAGTTATATTCTTGTACATAGGAGTAGTATTATAGTAGTTATATTCTTGTACATAGGAGTAGTATTATAGTTATATTCTTGTACATAGGAGTAGTATTATAGTAGTTATATTCTTGTACATAGGAGCAGTATTATAGTAGTTATATTCTTGTACATAGGAGTAGTATTATAGTAGTTATATTCTTGTATATAGGAGGCAGTATTATAGTAATTATATCCTTGTACATAGTAGTATTATAGTAGTTATATTCTTGTACATAGTAGTATTATAGTAGATATATTCTTGTACATAGGAGTAGAATTATAGTAGTTATATTCTTGTATATAGGAGGCAGTATTATAGTAGTTATATTCTTGTATATAGGAGGCAGTATTATAGTAGTTATATCCTTGTACATAGTAGTATTATAGTAGTTATATTCTTGTACATAGGAGGCAGTATTATAGTAGTTATATCCTTGTACATAGTAGTATTATAGTAGTTATATTCTTGTACATAGGAGCAGTATTATAGTAGTTATATTCTTGTACATAGGAGATAGTATTATAGTAGTTATATTCTTGTACATAGGAGTAGTATTATAGTAGTTATATTCTTGTACATAGGAGTAGTATTATAGTAGATATATTCTTGAACATAGGAGTAGTATTATAGTAGTTATATTCTTGTACATAGGAGTAGTATTATAGTAGTTATATTCTAGTACATAGGAGCAGTATTATAGTAGTTATATTCTTGTACATAGGAGTAGTATTATAGTAGTTATATTCTTGTACATAGGAGTAGTATTATAGTAGTTATATTCTTGTACATAGGAGTAGTATTATAGTAGTTATATTCTTGTACATAGGAGTAGTATTATAGTAGTTATATTCTTGTATATAGGAGGCAGTATTATAGTAGTTATATTCTTGTATATAGGAGGCAGTATTATAGTAGTTATATCCTTGTACATAGTAGTATTATAGTAGTTAAATTCTTGTACATAGGAGGCAGTATTATAGTAGTTATATCCTTGTACATAGTAGTATTATAGTAGTTATATTCTTGTACATAGGAGCAGTATTATAGTAGATATATTCTTGTACATAGGAGTAGTATTATAGTAGTTATATTCTTGTACATAGGAGTAGTATTATAGTAGATATATTCTTGTACATAGGAGTAGTATTATAGTAGTTATATTCTTGTACATAGGAGTAGTATTATAGTAGTTATATTGTATATAGGAGGCAGTATTATAGTAGTTATATTCTTGTACATAGTAGTATTATAGTAGTTATATTCTTGTACATAGTAGTATTATAGTAGTTATATCCTTGTACATAGTAGTATTATAGTAGTTATATTCTTGTACATAGGAGTAGTATTATAGTAGTTATATTCTTTTACATAGGAGTAGTATTATAGTAGATATATTCTTGTATATAGGAGGCAGAATTATAGTAGTTATATTCTTGTATATAGGAGGCAGTATTATAGTAGTTATATCCTTGTACATAGTAGTATTATAGTAGTTATATTCTTGTACATAGGAGTAGTATTATAGTAGTTATATTCTTGTATATAGGAGTAGTATTATAGTAGTTATATTCTTGTACATAGGAGTAGTATTATAGTAGTTATATTCTTGTATATAGGAGGCAGTATTATAGTAGTTATATCCTTGTACATAGTAGTATTATAGTAGTTATATTCTTGTACATAGGAGGCAGTATTATAGTAGTTATATTCTTGTATATAGGAGGCAGTATTATAGTAGTTATATCCTTGTACATAGTAGTATTATAGTAGTTATATTCCTGTACATAGGAGTAGTATTATAGTAGTTATATTCTTGTATATAGGAGGCAGTATTATAGTAGTTATATCCTTGTACATAGTAGTATTATAGTAGTTATATTCTTGTACATAGGAGGCAGTATTATAGTAGTTATATCCTTGTACATAGTAGTATTATAGTAGTTATATTCTTGTACATAGTAGTATTATAGTAGTTATATTCTTGTACATAGGAGGTAGTATTAAAGTAGTTATATTCTTGTACATAGGAGTAGTATTATAGTAGTTATATTCTTGTACCTAGGAGCAGTATTATAGTAGTTATATTCTTGTACATAGGAGGTAGTATTATAGTAGTTATATTCTTGTACATAGGAGGTAGTATTATAGTAGTTATATTCTTGTACATAGGAGGTAGTATTATAGTAGTTATATTCTTGTATATAGGGGTAGTATTATAGTAGTTATATTCTTGTACCTAGGAGCAGTATTATAGTAGTTATATTCTTGTACATAGGAGTAGTATTATAGTAGTTATATTCTTGTACATAGGAGTAGTATTATAGTAGTTATATTCTTGTACATAGGAGCAGTATTATAGTAGTTATATTCTTGTACATAGGAGCAGTATTATAGTAGTTATATTCTTGTACATAGGAGCAGTGTTATAGTAGTTATATTTTTGTAGATAGGAGGCAGTATTATAGTAGTTATATTCTTGTATATAGGAGGCAGTATTATAGTAGTTATATTCTTGTATATAGGAGGCAGTATTATAGTAGTTATATTCTTGTACATAGGAGTAGTATTATAGTAGTTATATCCTTGTACATAGTATTATAGTAGTTATATTCTTGTACATAGGAGTAGTATTATAGTAGTTATATTCTTGTATATAGGAGGCAGTATTATAGTAGTTATATCCTTGTACATAGTAGTATTATAGTAGTTATATTCTTGTACATAGGAGTAGTATTATAGTAGTTATATTCTTGTACGTAGGGGGTAGTATTATAGTAGTTATATTCTTGTACATAGGAGCAGTATTATAGTAGTTATATTCTTGTACATAGGAGTAGTATTATAGTAGTTATATTCTTGTACATAGGAATAGTATTATAGTAGTTATATTCTTGTACATAGGAGCAGTATTATAGTATTTATATTCTTGTACATAGGAGTAGTATTATAGTAGTTATATTCTTGTACATAGGAGTAGTATTATAGTAGATATATTCTTGTACATAGAGTAGTATTATAGTAGTTATATTCTTGTATATAGGAGGCAGTATTATAGTAGTTATATCCTTGTACATAGTAGTATTATAGTAGTTATATTCTTGTACATAGGAGCAGTATTATAGTAGTTATATTCTTGTACATAGGAGTAGTATTATAGTAGTTATATCCTTGTACATAGTAGTATTATAGTAGTTATATTCTTGTACATAGGAGCAGTATTATAGTAGTTATATTCTTGTACATAGGAGCAGTATTATAGTAGTTATATTCTTGTACATAGGAGCAGTATTATAGTAGTTATATTCTTGTAGATAGGAGGCAGTATTATAGTAGTTATATTCTTGTATATAGGAGGCAGTATTATAGTAGTTATATTCTTGTACATAGGAGAAGTATTATAGTAGTTATATCCTTGTACATAGTATTATAGTAGTTATATTCTTGTACATAGGAGTAGTATTATAGTAGTTATATTCTTCTACATAGGAGTAGTATTATAGTAGTTATATTCTTGTATATAGGAGGCAGTATTATAGTAGGTATATCCTTGTACATAGTAGTATTATAGTAGTTATATTCTTGTACATAGGAGTAGTATTATAGTAGTTATATTCTTGTACATAGGAGCAGTAATATAGTAGTTATATTCTTGTACATAGGAGTAGTATTATAGTAGTTATATTCTTGTACATAGGAGCAGTATTATAGTAGTTATATTCTTGTACATAGTAGTATTATAGTAGTTATATTCTTGTACATAGGAGCAGTATTATAGTAGTTATATTCTTGTACATAGGAGCAGTATTATAGTAGTTATATTCTTGTACATAGGAGCAGTAATATAGTAGTTATATTCTTGTACATAGGAGTAGTATTATAGTAGTTATATTCTTGTATATAGGAGGTAGTATTATAGTAGTTATATTCTTGTACATAGGAGTAGTATTATAGTAGTTATATTCTTGTACATAGGAGTAGTATTATAGTAGTTATATTCTTGTACATAGGAGTAGTATTATAGTAGTTATATTCTTGTACATAGGAGTAGTATTATAGTAGATATATTCTTGTATATAGGAGGTAGTATTATAGTAGTTATATTCTTGTACATAGGAGTAGTATTATAGTAGATATATTCTTGTACATAGGAGCAGTATTATAGTAGTTATATTCTTGTACATAGGAGTAGTATTATAGTAGTTATATTCTTGTACATAGGAGTAGTATTATAGTAGATATATTCTTGTACATAGGAGCAGTATTATAGTAGTTATATTCTTGTACATAGGAGTAGTATTATAGTAGTTATATTCTTGTACATAGGAGTAGTATTATAGTAGTTATATTCTTGTACATAGGAGTAGTATTATAGTAGTTATATTCTTGTACATAGGAGTAGTATTATAGTAGTTATATTCTTGTACATAGGAGTAGTATTATAGTAGTTATATGCTTGTATATAGGAGGTAGTATTATAGTAGTTATATTCTTGTACATAGGAGTAGTATTATAGTAGATATATTCTTGTACATAGGAGCAGTATTATAGTAGTTATATTCTTGTACATAGGAGTAGTATTATAGTAGTTATATTCTTGTACATAGGAGTAGTATTATAGTAGTTATATTCTTGTACATAGGAGTAGTATTATAGTAGATATATTCTTGTACATAGGAGGTAGTATTATAGTAATTATATTCTTGTACATAGGAGGTAGTATTATAGTAGTTATATTCTTGTACATAGGAGTAGTATTATAGTAGATATATTCTTGTATATAGGAGGCAGAATTATAGTAGTTATATTCTTATAGAAGAAAAAAAAGAAAGCTTAAAGCTCACCACCTTCCTTTGGCTTGTCGATTTCAAGTAACCTGGGTGCACGATCCAAACCTCAGACTAAGGCTTGTGTATAGGTACAGACAAAATGAATTGATAGAAGGATCCGCTCTACCAGGAATATTTCTTTAAAAAATAACTTTTAATCCATGATGATTAAAAAACACTCCATAGACAGGAACAAAAGTGCAAAAGTAGGAAAAAAGTGATTAAACCGCATAGGTTTCATTGTGGCTGACATGTTTCGCCACGTCTGTGTCTTACTCATTGCCCAATCTAGAGTCTACTGACCGACCAAAACCTTTTTAAAGGCTGAAAACACGATTCTCCATCTTACAATAACACCTGATCAAAATTAGTCCAAAGCACAAGTTAACCCTCAAAACTGCTATTCTGTTTATCATGAACGGCACTTTCAACTAACAATTTCACTAAATTGAATTAAAACTACAATATTCACCCATATATATACAAAAACAATATTACCGCATTTACAGTGTTACAATGATAAAGCTATATATAAATCCATTAACCCACATAGTTCCACAGGGTAGACAGCCCATGATCAAAGTGGTGTGTTGGTATAAGACCTTGTTCACACACTTGCGATAGTTCAAGCAATGAGACTATTTGTAAAGATACATAAGCTGTAACCTCCCAAGGTCGGCACCTTCATTCCAAGGGGTTAAACAAAAACACCCAATTGTTGTATATTCAATTTAGCTCAAGATTCTGGGACCAAGTGGGTTATGTTAGAATCATATATCACCATACAATTCATGCACTTAGGAAATTACAAAGAATCATGTGGCCTTAAAATATATATCTCATAATCAATATATTTATGAATAGCAGATAATACAAAATCCAAATACTATGCTCAGAGCGGTAATCCGCATAAGGAGAACTAATTTAGAGCCATGTTCACATATTCACGACTATATATATAGCTTTTTTGGCTTTTACACTTTATCTCATAGCCAATATATTCATGAAAAATAAATAGCACAAGGTCCAAATACTATATCTAAAACAATACATCAGAAGACTAGTCTAGAGCCATGTTCACATATTTGCGATTATATATATATATAATTTTGACTTTTAAGTTTTAATGAATTAAATAGCTCCCAATAATTCTCTATGTCTAAATAAAACCCTCTAAAGGTGTTAACATTATTTTAGGATATTTATTTTAGCAATGGTATGCACCATTGCTTTTTTTACTTTTAGCAAAGCAAAAAAAAAAAAAAAAAAAATAATAATAATAATAATAAAAAAAATAAAAAAAATAATTCTATTTTCCCTTTCTTTTTATTTCTTTACTTTTTTTAGGAAGCTAATAAATTAAAGCCAAATCATATTTGGAATTCATTCCTGCAGGATGTCTACTGCCGAATCTGAGGATCCAGAGGGCTTCTTTTTTGTGTAAAACTTTCTTAATATCCCCTCCTCTGTGTCCTGCTTCTATTTTTTCAATTCCCCAAAATCGAAATGAATCTGTGCAGCCCTTGTGAACACTGGCAGAGTGCCTGGACGCACCTGAGATGTTGTCAGTGACTAACTTGGAACTATCCCTCACATGTCCCTGGATTCTGGTCTTGAGTAATCGGGTAGTGCTCCCCACATAGTCCAGGTTACACAGTGCACATCTGATGCAATAGACACTATAAGATGAATTACAGCCAATCAGGGAATTGTGCAGATGTCTATATTGGGTTGCACAACTGGTTAGTTCTTTGATGTTATATGTGTACTTACAAGTTTTGCACTTTGGTTTTAGGCACTTTACAGAGCCTTTATTCGGAAGGGAAGATAGAATTATTTTTTTATTTTTATTTTTTTTTTGCTTTGCTAAAAGTAAAAAAAGCAATGGTGCATACCATTGCTAAAATAAATATCCTAAAATAATGTTAACACCTTTAGAGGGTTTTATTTAGACATAGAGAATTATTGGGAGCTATTTAATTCATTAAAACTTAAAAGTCAAAATTATATATATAACCGCAAATATGTGAACATGGCTCTAGACTAGTCTTCTGATGTATTGTTTTAGATATAGTATTTGGACCTTGTGCTATTTATTTTTCATGAATATATTGGCTATGAGATAAAGTGTAAAAGCCAAAAAAGCTATATATATAGTCGTGAATATGTGAACATGGCTCTAAATTAGTTCTCCTTATGCGGATTACCGCTCTGAGTATAGTATTTGGATTTTGTATTTTCTGCTATTCATAAATATATTGATTATGAGATATATATTTTAAGATCACATGATTCTTTGTAATTTCCTAAGTGCATGAATTGTATGGTGATATATGATACTAACATAACCCACTTAGTCCCAGAATCTTGAGCTAAATTGAATATACAACAATTGGGTGTTTTTGTTTAACCCCTTGGAATGAAGGTGCTGACCTTGGGAGGTTACAGCTTATGTATCTTTACAAATAGTCTCATTGCTTGAACTATCGCAAGTGTGTGAACAAGGTCTTATACCAACACACCACTTTGATCATGGGCTGTCTACCCTGTGGAACTATGTGGGTTAATGGATTTATATATAGCTTTATCGTTGTAACACTGTAAATGCGGTAATATTGTTTTCTTATATATATATATATATATATATATGGGTGAATATTGTAGTTTTAATTCAATTTAGTGAAATTGTTAGCTGAAAGTGCCGTTCATGATAAACATAATAGCAGTTTTGAGGGTTAACTTGTGCTTTGAACTAATTTTGATCAGGTGTTATTGTAAGATGGAGAATCGTGTTCTCAGCCTTTAAGAAGGTTTTGGTCGGTCAGTAGACTCTAGATTGGGCAATGAGTAAGACACAGATGTGGAGAAACATGTCAGCCACAATGAAACCTATGCGGTTTAATCACTTTTTCCTACTTTTGCACTATTGTTCCTGTCTATGGAGTGTTTTTTAATCATCATGGATTAAAAGTTATTTTTTAAAGAAATATTCCTGGTAGAGCGGATCCTTCTATCAATTCATTTTGTCTGTAGTTATATTCTTGTATATAGGAGGCAGTATTTTAGTAGTTATATCCTTGTACATAGTAGTATTATAGTAGTTATATTCTTGTACATAGGAGTAGTATTATAGTAGTTATATTCTTGTACATAGGAGGTAGTATTATAGTAGTTATATTCTTGTACATAGGAGGTAGTATTATAGTAGTTATATTCTTGTACATAGGAGTAGTATTATAGTAGTTATATTCTTGTACATAGGAGCAGTATTATAGTAGTTATATTCTTGTACATAGGAGTAGTACTATAGTAGTTATATTCTTGTACATAGGAGGTAGTATTATAGTAGTTATATTCTTGTACATAGGAGTAGTATTATAGTAGTTATATTCTTGTACATAGGAGCAGTATTATAGTAGTTATATTCTTGTACATAGGAGTAGTATTATAGTAGTTATATTCTTGTACATAGGAGTAGTATTATAGTAGTTATATTCTTGTACATAGGAGGTAGTATTATAGTAGTTATATTCTTGTACATAGGAGTAGTATTATAGTAGTTATATTCTTGTACATAGGAGCAGTATTATAGTAGTTATATTCTTGTACATAGGAGTAGTACTATAGTAGTTATATTCTTGTACATAGGAGGTAGTATTATAGTAGTTATATTCTTGTACATAGGAGTAGTATTATAGTAGTTATATTCTTGTACATAGGAGCAGTATTATAGTAGTTATATTCTTGTACATAGGAGTAGTATTATAGTAGTTATATTCTTGTACATAGGAGGTAGTATTATAGTAGTTATATTCTTGTACATAGGAGTAGTATTATAGTAGTTATATTCTTGTACATAGGAGCAGTATTATAGTAGATATATTCTTGTACATAGGAGTAGTATTATAGTAGTTATATTCTTGTACATAGGAGTAGTATTATAGTAGTGATATTCTTGTACATAGGAGCAGTATTATAGTAGTTATATTCTTGTACATAGGAGGTAGTATTATAGTAGTTATATTCTTGTACATAGGAGCAGTATTATAGTAGTTATATTCTTGTACATAGGAGTAGTATTATAGTAGTTATATTCTTGTACATAGGAGCAGTATTATAGTAGTTATATTCTTGTACATAGGAGTAGTATTATAGTAGTTATATTCTTGTACATAGTAGTATTATAGTAGATATATTCTTGTACATAGGAGTAGTATTATAGTAGTTATATTCTTGTACATAGGGGCAGTATTATAGTAGATATATTCTTGTACATAGGAGTAGTATTATAGTAGTTATATCCTTGTACATAGTAGTAGTATTATAGTAGTTATATTCTTGTACATAGTAGTATTATAGTAGTTATATCCTTGTACATAGTAGTATTATAGTAGTTATATTCTTGTACATAGGAGTAGTATTATAGTAGATATATTCTTGTACATAGGAGTAGTATTATAGTAGTTATATTCTTGTACATAGGAGTAGTATTATAGTAGTTATATTCTTGTACATAGGAGTAGTATTATAGTAGTTATATTCTTGTACATAGGAGGTAGTATTATAGTAGTTATATCCTTGTACATAGGAGGTAGTATTATAGTAGTTATATCCTTGTACATAGGAGGTAGTATTATAGTAGATATATTCTTGTACATAAGAGTAGTATTATAGTAGTTATATTCTTGTATATAGGAGGCAGTATTATAGTAGTTATATTCTTGTATATAGGAGGCAGTATTATAGTAGTTATATTCTTGTATATAGGAGGCAGTATTATAGTAGTTATATCCTTGTACATAGGAGGTAGTATTATAGTAGATATATTCTTGTACATAGGAGTAGTATTATAGTAGTTATATTCTTGTATATAGGAGGCAGTATTATAGTAGTTATATTCTTGTACATAGGAGTAGTATTATAGTAGTTATATTCTTGTACATAGGAGTAGTATTATAGTAGATATATTCTTGTACAAAGGAGCAGTATTATAGTAGTTATATTCTTGTACATAGGAGTAGTATTATAGTAGTTATATCCTTGTACATAGTATTATAGTAGTTATATTCTTGTACATAGGAGTAGTATTATAGTAGATATATTCTTGTACATAGGAGCAGTATTATAGTAGTTATATTCTTGTACATAGGAGTAGTATTATAGTAGTTATATCCTTGTACATAGTATTATAGTAGTTATATTCTTGTACATAGGAGTATTATTATACTAGTTATATTCTTGTATATAGGAGGCAGTATTATAGTAGTTATATTCTTGTATATAGGAGGCAGTATTATAGTAGTTATATTCTTGTACATAGGAGTAGTATTATAGTAGTTATATTATTGTACATAGGAGTAGTATTATAGTAGATATATTCTTGTACATAGGAGCAGTATTATAGTAGTTATATCCTTGTACATAGTATTATAGTAGTTATATTCTTGTACATAGGAGTAGTATTATAGTAGTTATATTCTTGTACATAAGAGTATTATTATACTAGTTATATTCTTGTATATAGGAGGGAGTATTATAGTAATTATATCCTTGTACATAGTAGTATTATAGTAGTAATATTCTTGTATATAGGAGGCAGTATTATAGTAGTTATATTCTTGTATATAGGAGGCAGTATTATAGTAGTTATATCCTTGTACATAGTAGTATTATAGTAGTTATATTCTTGTACATAGGAGGCAGTATTATAGTAGTTATATCCTTGTACATAGGAGCAGTATTATAGTAGTTATATTCTTGTACATAGGAGTAGTATTATAGTAGTTATATTCTTGTACATAGGAGCAGTATTATAGTAGATATTTCCTTGTACATAGGAGCAGTATTATAGTAGTTATATTCTTGTACATAGGAGTAGTATTATAGTAGTTATATTCTTGTACATAGGAGGTAGTATTATAGTAGTTATATTCTTGTACATAGGGGGCAGTATTATAGTAGTTATATTCTTGTACATAGGAGGTAGTATTATAGTAGTAATATTCTTGTACATAGTAGTATTATAGTAGTTATATTCTTGTACATAGGAGCAGTATTATAGTAGGTATATTCTTGTACATAGGAGTAGTATTATAATAGTTATATTCTTGTATATAGGAGGTAGTATTATAGTAGTTATATTCTTGTAGATAGGAGGTAGTATTATAGTAGTAATATTCTTGTACATAGGAGGTAGTATTATAGTAGTTATATTCTTGTATATAGGAGGTAGTATTATAGTAGTTATATTCTTGTACATAGGGGGCAGTATTATAGTAGTTATATTCTTGTACATAGGAGGTAGTATTATAGTAGTTATATTCTTGTACATAGGAGCAGTATTATAGTAGTTATATTCTTGTACATAGGAGTAGTATTATAGTAGTTATATTCTTGTATATAGGAGGTAGTATTATAGTAGTTATATTCTTGTACATAGGAGCAGTATTATAGTAGTTATATTCTTGTACATAGGAGGTAGTATTATAGTAGTTATATTCTTGTACATAGGAGTAGTATTATAGTAGTTATATTCTTGTACATAGGAGGTAGTATTATAGTAGTTATATTCTTGTATATAGGAGGTAGTATTATAGTAGTTATATTCTTGTACATAGTAGTATTATAGTAGTTATATTCTTGTACATAGTAGTATTATAGTAGTTATATTCTTGAACATAGGAGCAGTATTATAGTAGGTATATTCTTGTACATAGGAGTAGTATTATAATAGTTATATTCTTGTATATAGGAGGTAGTATTATAGTAGTTATATTCTTGTAGATAGGAGGTAGTATTATAGTAGTAATATCCTTGTACATAGGAGGTAGTATTATAGTAGTTATATTCTTGTATATAGGAGGTAGTATTATAGTAGTTATATTCTTGTACATAGGGGGCAGTATTATAGTAGTTATATTCTTGTACATAGGAGGTAGTATTATAGTAGTTATATTCTTGTACATAGGAGCAGTATTATAGTAGTTATATTCTTGTACATAGGAGTAGTATTATAGTAGTTATATTCTTGTATATAGGAGGTAGTATTATATTAGTTATATTCTTGTACATAGGAGCAGTATTATAGTAGTTATATTCTTGTACATAGGAGGTAGTATTATAGTAGTTATATTCTTGTATATAGGAGGTAGTATTATAGTAGTTATATTCTTGTACATAGGAGTAGTATTATAGTAGTTATATTCTTGTACATAGTAGTATTATAGTAGTTATATTCTTGTACATAGGAGCAGTATTATAGTAGTTATATTCTTGTACATAGGAGCAGTATTATAGTAGTTATATTCTTGTACATAGGAGGTAGTATTATAGTAGTTATATTCTTGTATATAGGAGGTAGTATTATAGTAGTTATATTCTTCATAGGAGGTAGTATTATAGTAGTTATATTCTTGTACATAGGAGTAGTATTATAGTAGTTGTATTCTTGTATATAGGAGTAGTATTATAGTAGTTATATTCTTGTACATAGGAGTAGTATTATAGTAGTTATATTCTTGTACATAGGAGTAGTATTATAGTAGTTATATTCTTGTACATAGGAGTTAGTATTATAGTAGTTATATTCTTGTACATAGTAGTATTATAGTAGTTATATTCTTGTATATAGGAGGTAGTATTATAGTAGTTATATTCTTGTACATAGGAGTAGTATTATAGTAGTTATATTCTTGTATATAGGAGGTAGTATTATAGTAGTTATATTCTTGTACATAGGAGCAGTATTATAGTAGTTATATTCTTGTACATAGTAGTATTATAGTAGTTATATTCTTGTACATAGGAGGTAGTATTATAGTAGTTATATTCTTGTACATAGGAGTAGTATTAATTAGTTATATTCTTGTATATAGGAGGTAGTATTATAGTAGTTATATTCTTGTACATAGGAGTAGTATTATAGTAGTTATATTCTTGTATATAGGAGGTAGTATTATAGTAGTTATATTCTTGTACATAGGAGTAGTATTATAGTAGTTATATTCTTGTACATAGGAGCAGTATTATAGTAGTTATATTCTTGTATATAGGAGCAGTATTATAGTAGTTATATTCTTGTACATAGGAGTAGTATTATAGTAGTTATATTCTTGAACATAGGAGTAGTATTATAGTAGTTATATTCTTGTACATAGGAGTAGTATTATAGTAGTTATATTCTTGTACATAGGAGGTAGTATTATAGTAGTTATATTCTTGTACATAGGAGTAGTATTATAGTAGTTATATTCTTGTACATAGGAGCAGTATTATAGTAGTTATATTCTTGTACATAGGAGTAGTATTATAGTAGTTATATTCTTGTACATAGGAGTAGTATTATAGTAGTTATATTCTTGTACATAGGAGCAGTATTATAGTAGTTATATTCTTGTATATAGGAGCAGTATTATAGTAGTTATATTCTTGTACATAGGAGGTAGTATTATAGTAGTTATATTCTTGTACATAGGAGTAGTATTATAGTAGTTATATTCTTGTATATAGGAGGTAGTATTATAGTAGTTATATTCTTGTACATAGGAGTAGTATTATAGTAGTTATATTCTTGTACATAGGAGTAGTATTATAGTAGTTATATTCTTGTACATAGGAGTAGTATTATAGTAGTTATATTCTTGTATATAGGAGGCAGTATTATAGTAGTTATATTCTTGTACATAGGAGTAGTATTATAGTAGTTATATTCTTGTACATAGGAGTAGTATTATAGTAGTTATATTCTTGTACATAGGGGTAGTATTATAGTAGTTATATTCTTGTATATAGGAGGTAGTATTATAGTAGTTATATTCTTGTACATAGGAGTAGTATTATAGTAGTTATATTCTTGTACATAGGAGCAGTATTATAGTAGTTATATTCTTGTACATAGGAGGTAGTATTATAGTAGTTATATTCTTGTATATAGGAGGTAGTATTATAGTAGTTATATTCTTGTACATAGGAGTAGTATTATAGTAGTTATATTCTTGTACATAGTAGTATTATAGTAGTTATATTCTTGTACATAGGAGCAGTATTATAGTAGTTATATTCTTGTACATAGGAGCAGTATTATAGTAGTTATATTCTTGTACATAGGAGGTAGTATTATAGTAGTTATATTCTTGTATATAGGAGGTAGTATTATAGTAGTTATATTCTTCATAGGAGGTAGTATTATAGTAGTTATATTCTTGTACATAGGAGTAGTATTATAGTAGTTGTATTCTTGTATATAGGAGTAGTATTATAGTAGTTATATTCTTGTACATAGGAGTAGTATTATAGTAGTTATATTCTTGTACATAGGAGTAGTATTATAGTAGTTATATTCTTGTACATAGGAGTTAGTATTATAGTAGTTATATTCTTGTACATAGTAGTATTATAGTAGTTATATTCTTGTATATAGGAGGTAGTATTATAGTAGTTATATTCTTGTACATAGTAGTATTATAGTAGTTATATTCTTGTACATAGGAGGTAGTATTATAGTAGTTATATTCTTGTACATAGGAGTAGTATTAGTTATATTCTTGTATATAGGAGGTAGTATTATAGTAGTTATATTCTTGTACATAGGAGTAGTATTATAGTAGTTATATTCTTGTATATAGGAGATAGTATTATAGTAGTTATATTCTTGTACATAGGAGTAGTATTATAGTAGTTATATTCTTGTACATAGGAGCAGTATTATAGTAGTTATATTCTTGTATATAGGAGCAGTATTATAGTAGTTATATTCTTGTACATAGGAGTAGTATTATAGTAGTTATATTCTTGTACATAGGAGTAGTATTATAGTAGTTATATTCTTGAACATAGGAGTAGTATTATAGTAGTTATATTCTTGTACATAGGAGTAGTATTATAGTAGTTATATTCTTGTACATAGGAGGTAGTATTATAGTAGTTATATTCTTGTACATAGGAGTAGTATTATAGTAGTTATATTCTTGTACATAGGAGTAGTATTATAGTAGTTATATTCTTGTACATAGGAGTAGTATTATAGTAGTTATATTCTTGTACATAGGAGGTAGTATTATAGTAGTTATATTCTTGTACATAGGAGGTAGTATTATAGTAGTTATATTCTTGTACTTAGGGGTAGTATTATAGTAGTTATATTCTTGTACATAGGAGTAGTATTATAGTAGTTATATTCTTGTACATAGGAGTAGTATTATAGTAGTTATATTCTTGTATATAGGAGGTAGTATTATAGTAGTTATATTCTTGTACATAGGAGTAGTATTATAGTAGTTATATTCTTGTATATAGGAGGTAGTATTATAGTAGTTATATTCTTGTACATAGGAGTAGTATTATAGTAGTTATATTCTTGTACATAGGAGTAGTATTATAGTAGTTATATTCTTGTACATAGGAGTAGTATTATAGTAGTTATATTCTTGTATATAGGAGGCAGTATTATAGTAGTTATATTCTTGTACATAGGAGTAGTATTATAGTAGTTATATTCTTGTACATAGGAGTAGTATTATAGTAGTTATATTCTTGTACATAGGGGTAGTATTATAGTAGTTATATTCTTGTACATAGGAGTAGTATTATAGTAGTTATATTCTTGTACATAGGAGGTAGTATTATAGTAGTTATATTCTTGTACATAGGAGGTAGTATTATAGTAGTTATATTCTTGTACATAGGGGTAGTATTATAGTAGTTATATTTTTGTACATAGGAGCAGTATTATAGTAGTTATATTGTTGTACATAGGGGTAGTATTATAGTAGTTATATTCTTGTACATAGGAGCAGTATTATAGTAGTTATATTCTTGTACATAGGAGCAGTATTATAGTAGTTATATTCTTGTACATAGGAGTGTATTATAGTAGTTATATTCTTGTACATAGGAGTAGTATTATAGTAGTTATATTCTTGTACATAGGAGCAATATTATAGTAGTTATATTCCTGTACATAGGAGGTAGTATTATAGTAGTTATATTCTTGTACATAGTAGTAGTATTATAGTAGTTATATTCTTGTACATAGGAGGTAGTATTATAGTAGTTATATTCTTGTACACAGGGGGCAGTATTATAGTAGTTATATTCTTGTACATAGGAGTAGTATTATAGTAGTTATATTCTTGTACATAGGAGTAGTATTATAGTAGTTATATTCTTGTACATAGTAGTAGTATTATAGTAGTTATATTCTTGTACATAGTAGTAGTATTTAGTAGTTATATTCTTGTACACAGGGGGCAGTATTATAGTAGTTATATTCTGGTACATAGGAGTAGTATTATAGTAGTTATATTCTTGTACATAGGGTAGTATTATAGTAGTTATATTCTTGTACATAGGAGTTAGTATTATAGTAGTTATATTCTTGTACATAGGGGTAGTATTATAGTAGTTATATCCTTGTACATAGGAGTAGTATTATAGTAGTTATATTCTTGTATATAGGAGGTAGTATTATAGTAGTTATATTCTTGTACATAGGAGTAGTATTATAGTAGTTATATTCTTGTATATAGGAGGTAGTATTATAGTAGTTATATTCTTGTACATAGGAGTAGTATTATAGTAGTTATATTCTTGTACATAGGAGTAGTATTATAGTAGTTATATTCTTGTACATAGGAGTAGTATTATAGTAGTTATATTCTTGTATATAGGAGGCAGTATTATAGTAGTTATATTCTTGTACATAGAGTAGTATTATAGTAGTTATATTCTTGTACATAGGAGTAGTATTATAGTAGTTATATTCTTGTACATAGGGGTAGTATTATAGTAGTTATATTCTTGTACATAGGAGTAGTATTATAGTAGTTATATTCTTGATATAGGAGGCAGTATTATAGTAGTTATATTGTTGTACATAGGAGTAGTATTATAGTAGTTATATTCTTGTACATAGTAGTATTATAGTAGTTATATTCTTGTACATAGGAGCAGTATTATAGTAGTTATATTCTTGTACATAGGAGTAGTATTATAGTAGTTATATTCTTGTATATAGGAGGTAGTATTATAGTAGTTATATTCTTGTACATAGGAGTAGTATTATAGTAGTTATATTCTTGTATATAGGAGGTAGTATTATAGTAGTTATATTCTTGTACATAGGAGCAGTATTATAGTAGTTATATTCTTGTACATAGTAGTATTATAGTAGTTATATTCTTGTACATAGGAGGTAGTATTATAGTAGTTATATTCTTGTACATAGGAGTAGTATTAATTAGTTATATTCTTGTATATAGGAGGTAGTATTATAGTAGTTATATTCTTGTACATAGGAGTAGTATTATAGTAGTTATATTCTTGTATATAGGAGGTAGTATTATAGTAGTTATATTCTTGTACATAGGAGTAGTATTATAGTAGTTATATTCTTGTACATAGGAGCAGTATTATAGTAGTTATATTCTTGAACATAGGAGTAGTATTATAGTAGTTATATTCTTGTACATAGGAGTAGTATTATAGTAGTTATATTCTTGAACATAGGAGTAGTATTATAGTAGTTATATTCTTGTACATAGGAGTAGTATTATAGTAGTTATATTCTTGTACATAGGAGTAGTATTATAGTAGTTATATTCTTGTACATAGGAGGTAGTATTATAGTAGTTATATTCTTGTACATAGGAGGTAGTATTATAGTAGTTATATTCTTGTACATAGGAGTAGTATTATAGTAGTTATATTCTTGTACATAGGAGTAGTATTATAGTAGTTATATTCTTGTATATAGGAGGTAGTATTATAGTAGTTATATTCTTGTACATAGGAGTAGTATTATAGTAGTTATATTCTTGTACATAGGAGTAGTATTATAGTAGTTATATTCTTGTACATAGGAGTAGTATTATAGTAGTTATATTCTTGTATATAGGAGGCAGTATTATAGTAGTTATATTCTTGTACATAGGAGTAGTATTATAGTAGTTATATTCTTGTACATAGGAGTAGTATTATAGTAGTTATATTCTTGTACATAGGGGTAGTATTATAGTAGTTATATTCTTGTACATAGGAGTAGTATTATAGTAGTTATATTCTTGTACATAGGAGGTAGTATTATAGTAGTTATATTCTTGTACATAGGAGGTAGTATTATAGTAGTTATATTCTTGTACATAGGGGTAGTATTATAGTAGTTATATTTTTGTACATAGGAGCAGTATTATAGTAGTTATATTGTTGTACATAGGGGTAGTATTATAGTAGTTATATTCTTGTACATAGGAGCAGTATTATAGTAGTTATATTCTTGTACATAGGAGCAGTATTATAGTAGTTATATTCTTGTACATAGGAGTGGTATTATAGTAGTTATATTCTTGTACATAGGAGGTAGTATTATAGTAGTTATATTCTTGTACATAGGAGTAGTATTATAGTAGTTATATTCTTGTACATAGGAGTAGTATTATAGTAGTTATATTCTTGTACATAGTAGTAGTATTATAGTAGTTATATTCTTGTACATAGTAGTAGTATTATAGTAGTTATATTCTTGTACACAGGGGGCAGTATTATAGTAGTTATATTCTGGTACATAGGAGTAGTATTATAGTAGTTATATTCTTGTACATAGGGGTAGTATTATAGTAGTTATATTCTTGTACATAGGAGGTAGTATTATAGTAGTTATATTCTTGTACATAGGGGTAGTATTATAGTAGTTATATCCTTGTACATAGGAGTAGTATTATAGTAGTTATATTCTTGTATATAGGAGGTAGTATTATAGTAGTTATATTCTTGTACATAGGAGTAGTATTATAGTAGTTATATTCTTGTACATAGGAGTAGTATTATAGTAGTTATATTCTTGTACATAGGAGTAGTATTATAGTAGTTATATTCTTGTATATAGGAGGCAGTATTATAGTAGTTATATTCTTGTACATAGGAGTAGTATTATAGTAGTTATATTCTTGTACATAGGAGTAGTATTATAGTAGTTATATTCTTGTACATAGGGGTAGTATTATAGTAGTTATATTCTTGTACATAGGAGTAGTATTATAGTAGTTATATTCTTGTATATAGGAGGCAGTATTATAGTAGTTATATTGTTGTACATAGGAGTAGTATTATAGTAGTTATATTCTTGTACATAGGAGTAGTATTATAGTAGTTATATTCTTGTACATAGGAGTAGTATTATAGTAGTTATATTCTTGTACATAGGAGTAGTATTATAGTAGTTATATTCTTGTACATAGGAGGTAGTATTATAGTAGTTATATTCTTGTACATAGGAGGTAGTATTATAGTAGTTATATTCTTGTACATAGGGGTAGTATTATAGTAGTTATATTTTTGTACATAGGAGCAGTATTATAGTAGTTATATTCTTGTATATAGGAGTAGTATTATAGTAGTTATATTGTTGTACATAGGGGTAGTATTATAGTAGTTATATTCTTGTACATAGGAGGTAGTATTATAGTAGTTATATTCTTGTACATAGGAGCAGTATTATAGTAGTTATATTCTTGTACATAGGAGCAGTATTATAGTAGTTATATTCTTGTACATAGGAGTGGTATTATAGTAGTTATATTCTTGTACATAGGAGTAGTATTATAGTAGTTATATTCTTGTACATAGGAGCAATATTATAGTAGTTATATTCCTGTACATAGGAGGTAGTATTATAGTAGTTATATTCTTGTACATAGTAGTAGTATTATAGTAGTTATATTCTTGTACATAAGAGGTAGTATTATAGTAGTTATATTCTTGTACACAGGGGGCAGTATTATAGTAGTTATATTCTTGTACATAGGAGTAGTATTATAGTAGTTATATTCTTGTACATAGGAGGTAGTATTATAGTAGTTATATTCTTGTACATAGGAGTAGTATTATAGTAGTTATATTCTTGTACATAGGAGTAGTATTATAGTAGTTATATTCTTGTACATAGTAGTAGTATTATAGTAGTTATATTCTTGTACACAGGGGGCAGTATTATAGTAGTTATATTCTTGTACATAGGGGTAGTATTATAGTAGTTATATTCTTGTACATAGGGGTAGTATTATAGTAGTTATATCCTTGTACATAGGAGTAGTATTATAGTAGTTATATTCTTGTATATAGGAGGTAGTATTATAGTAGTTATATTCTTGTACATAGGAGTAGTATTATAGTAGTTATATTCTTGTACATAGGAGTAGTATTATAGTAGTTATATTCTTAGAAAAAGATATAAAGTAGCTCACCCTTGTAGTCGTTCAAATGATGATTGTTGGTGCACGACCCTATTCTCCTTGACTCATTGGAGTAAATAAATGGAAGTATAATCTTGTCAAACCGAAGGTTCGATATAAGGGTCCGCGACTCACAGCTTGTAAAAACTTTTTATTTCATCCTTTTAAAATTTCTGTTTGCCACCATAGGCTGAAGTATACATTTAAACACAAAAAAACATAGTGTAGACAAGGTAGACACTAGACATGGTGAGTTAAAAACCGCTAGAAAACTGACGCGTTTCGGGACTATTGAGGCGTCCCTTACTCATAGTGAAACTAGCCTGAACCTTGTAAGCAGTGTGAACTTAATATACACTCTGAGATGACTAAAACTGGGAGGATCCAAAACCTTTCTACATCATCAGCTGATCATTTAACCCTTCCTGGCAAGTTTGTGGATCTCACTTAGTTTTGTTTTAAATAGAGACAAGGATAGAAGTAAAAAAAAACAAAACAAAAAACAAAAAAAAAAAAACACTTGTTTATTCGAGATTATTCTGTTGCACGAGCATAAAAGAATAAATATCTCAACTCTAACTAAAGTTGATATCAAAAAGTTAGCTACTTTCAATACTAAACTGAAACAGATTACCGCAGTACCTCCCTCCATGTGAATTTAGTCCTACAAAGGTACAACAAGCCTGACCACTCCCAAGGTAATTAACTTGCAGAGTTGAGGGCTGAAATCTAGTCTAACAGGTAAACTGACATGTAACACTGTTCTCACTAACTTTAACCAAGCATCTAAGATAGACATCAGATTCGCTGATACAGATACCTTAATTCTCAAAACTTTTCAACACATCCCTTAACATATCTAAAAAATTTTTATACGTTTTTTATAAATGATATAAAATAAAACACGTTAATTTAATAAGGTTAGAGATGAAAAGTTTGTTAGTCAAAAAATAAAAGCCAGGTCTGACTTAGCATTCATACCCTCTGGTTGCCGACAGCCAAACCGGAGGATCCATAATGCTGCTTTTTTAAGTAAGATCTTTTTTTTATTGCCTCCTCTGATGTTATCATTGACTGTTTCAATTCCCCAGAAAGAGAAATTATCTATCTCTCCACCATGTTTACTCGAGAAATGTTTTGATGCACCAGAAATACCATCCGTACCCTGCTTCTTACTGTCTCTGATATGTTCGGCTATTCTTACCTTCAATGGCCTGGTGGTACTGCCTACATAGTCCATTCTACAAGCTGAACATTTGATGCAGTATACAGTATATCTGGTGGTGCAGTTAATGCTGGAATTAAACTTTACTTTGAAATTTGTTTTAAAACTGCTTAATTCTACCGTATTGTCAGTAAAGGGACAGCTCTTACATTTAGGTCTGCCACACCTAAACGATCCCTTTCTGTCTGGTATTAAACTAATGTTGGGGGATTTTAAGAAACTAGGGGACAAATCATTCCCCAAAGATACACCTCTCCTAGGGACAAAGTGAAACCCATTTTTAAGGATTTTTTTAACTGTATCATCAAGCTCCAGGATAGGTAAATTGTTTTTGATTATTTTCTTTATTAAATTGAACTGTGGACTGTAATTTGTTGAGAACACTGTGGCGTGTTCTAGATTGGTATTAATTTCAGTTTTTTCCTCCAATAATTTTTCTCTATCCCTCGATTGTACTTTCTCAAATGCCTGATTCAATATTTTCTTAGAGTAACCTCTGCTTTGGAGTCTGTTGATTACCTCCTGACTTTCTTGTACAAAATCCTCCTCATGATTGCAAGCACGTTTTGCTCGGATTAATTCCCCCACGGGGATCCCTCTAATAGTAGCCGCCGGATGGCAGCTATCTGCCTTCAAAATAGCGTTACCAGCCGTAGGTTTGCGATATAATTTAGTGATAACCCTATTTGAGTCCACACACCCCAGCAATGTAATATCCAAAAAATTTATTGTAGAAAAACTATGTTGAAATGTAAAACCTAAACCATATTCATTTTTGTTCAAAAAAGAAATAAAATCCGGTATGGGCGCCACATCTCCGACCCACACTATGAGTAGGTCATCGATGTAGCGCCCATACCAGAAAACAGAATCAACAAACGGATTGACAGGAGAGAAAATGAATTTCTCTTCCCAAAACGATAAAAATAAATTTGCAAGTGAAGGTGAGAAGGGGGCTCCCATAGGAGCCCCCTTAATCTGCAAATAAAAAGTGTCCAAAAAAACAAAATAATTGTGTGTTAATAAAAATGAAGTGATGGATAGAATATACTCACACATTGCTGGGGTGTATAGGCTATATTTATAAAGCTGGTAGGCTAAAGCATCGAGGGCATCCCCGTGGGGGATACTAGGATAAAGGGAGCTGACATCACAAGAAAGCCAGGACATATTTTCTTCCCAAATAAAGTTGTCAAATATTTTTAATATTTCTCGGCTGTCTTTAATATGACCCATGGTGCGGTAAACAAGAGGCTGAAGTATTTTGTCCAACCATGCCCCGGGCCTCTCATTAAGGGAATTACGTCCGGATATTATAGGACGTAACGGGACAGGTTTGATGTTTTTGTGGACTTTTGGGAGACCGTATATAGTTGGTATGGTAGGAGTAGGGTTAATAAGGTATTCACTATCCATTTTATCAAAGATCCCTAATGCCTCACCTTCTTTGATAAGGGTTTCTAAAGTTTTTTTATATGCTGTTGTTGGATCTTCCTTAAGTTTTAAATAGGTGTTATCATCATCAAGGATAGTATGACAGCCCTCCACATAATCTTTGTAATCCATAACTATTGTCATCCCCCCCTTGTCAGCCCTCTTTATAATAAGGTTATGGGATTCTTTTAGTTTTTTAATGGCCTCTCTTTCTTTTCTAGTTAAGTTATTATTCCTTTTAGCTCTGCTTTTTTTGAGTTTATTTTCCAGCTCAACCAATTCCTCCTCCACCTTCTGTTGAAAGAGGTGGAAGCAAGGATTTCTGGTTTTTGTAGGGTAAAAATCTGGGTTTTTTCTATCAACACCCACATTGTCAATGGTTTTGATTGTCATATCATTTTCATAGTCTAAATCCACCAAACACTGTGCTGCTACATGATCTTTCAAAGTTGCATTTAATGGTAAGGAGTTTCTATGACAGATAATGTTATCAAAAGTGCTAGAAATCGAAGGAGTAGTATTATAGTAGTTATATTCTTGTACATAGGTGTAGTATTATAGTAGATATATTCTTGTACATAGGAGTAGTATTATAGTAGTTATATTCTTGTACATAGGAGGTAGTATTATAGTAGTTATATTCTTGTATATAGGAGTAGTATTATAGTAGTTATATTCTTGTACATAGGAGTAGTATTATAGTAGTTATATTCTTGTACATAGGAGTAGTATTATAGTAGTTATATTCTTGTATATAGGAGCAGTATTATAGTAGTTATATTCTTGTACATAGGAGCAGTATTATAGTAGTTATATTCTTGTATATAGGAGTAGTATTATAGTAGTTATATTCTTGTACATAGGAGTAGTATTATAGTAGATATATTCTTGTACATAGGAGTAGTATTATAGTAGTTATATTCTTGTACATAGGAGCAGTATTATAGTAGTTATATTCTTGTACATAGGAGTAGTATTATAGTAGTTATATTCTTGTATATAGGAGGCAGTATTATAGTAGTTATATTCTTGTACATAGGAGTAGTATTATAGTAGTTATATTCTTGTACATAGGAGTAGTATTATAGTAGTTATATTCTTGTACATAGGAGTAGTATTATAGTAGATATATTCTTGTACATAGGAGTAGTATTATAGTAGTTATATTCTTGTACATAGGAGTAGTATTATAGTAGTTATATTCTTGTACATAGGAGTAGTATTATAGTAGTTATATTCTTGTACATAGGAGTAGTATTATAGTAGATATATTCTTGTACATAGGAGTAGTATTATAGTAGTTATATTCTCGTACATAGGAGTAGTATTATAGTAGTTATATTCTTGTACATAGGAGGTAGTATTATAGTAGTTATATTCTTGTACATAGGAGTAGTATTATAGTAGATATATTCTTGTACATAGGAGTAGTATTATAGTAGTTATATTCTCGTACATAGGAGTAGTATTATAGTAGATATATTCTTGTACATAGGAGTAGTATTATAGTAGTTATATTCTTGTACATATAAGCAGTATTATAGTAGTTATATTCTTGTACATAGGAGTAGTATTATAGTAGTTATATTCTTGTACATAGGAGTAGTATTATAGTAGTTATATTCTTGTACATAGGGAGCAGTATTATAGTAGTTATATTCTTGTACATAGGAGCAGTATTATAGTAGTTATATTCTTGTACATAGGAGTAGTATTATAGTAGTTATATTCTTGTACATAGGAGTAGTATTATAGTAGTTATATTCTTGTACATAGGAGTAGTATTATAGTAGTTATATTCTTGTACATAGGAGTAGTATTATAGTAGTTATATTCTTGTACATAGGAGTAGTATTATAGCAGTTATATTCTTGTACATAGGAGTAGTATTATAGTAGTTATATTCTTGTACATAGGAGTAGTATTATAGCAGTTATATTCTTGTACATAGGAGTAGTATTATAGTAGTTATATTCTTGTACATAGGAGTAGTATTATAGTAGTTATATTCTTGTACATAGGAGCAGTATTATAGTAGTTATATTCTTGTACATAGGAGGTAGTATTATAGCAGTTATATTCTTTTAGAAGAAAAAAGAAAGCTTAAAGCTCACCACCTTACTTTGGCTTGTCGATTTCAAGTAACCTGGGTGCACGATCCAAACCTCAGACTAAGGCTTGTGTATAGGTACAAACGAAATGAATTGATAGAAGGATCCGCTCTACCAGGAATATTTCTTTAAAAAAATAACTTTTAATCCATGATGGTTAAAAAACACTCCATAGACAGGAACAATAGTGCAAAAGTAGGAAAAAGTGATTAAACCGCATAGGTTTCATTGTGGCTGACATGTTTCTCCACATCTGTGTCTTACTCATTGCCCAATCTAGAGTCTACTGACCGACCAAAACCTTCTTAAAGGCTGAGAACACGATTCTCCATCTTACAATAACACCTGATCAAAATTAGTCCAAAGCACAAGTTAACCCTCAAAACTGCTATTCTGTTTATAGTGAACGGCACTTTCAGCTAACAGTTTCACTAAATTGAATTAAAACTACAATATTCACCCATATATATATATATATATATATATATATATATATATATATATATATATATATATATAAGAAAACAATATTACCGCATTTACAGTGTTACAATGATAAAGCTATATATAAATCCATTAACCCACATAGTTCCACAGGGTAGACAGCCCATGATCAAAGTGGTGTGTTGGTATAAGACCTTGTTCACACACTTGCGATAGTTCAAGCAATGAGACTATTTGTAAAGATACATAAGCTGTAACCTCCCAAGGTCGGCACCTTCATTCCAAGGGGTTAAACAAAAACACCCAATTGTTGTATATTCAATTTAGCTCAAGATTCTGGGACTAAGTGGGTTATGTTAGAATCATATATCACCATACAATTCATGCACTTAGGAAATTACAAAGAATCATGTGATCTTAAAATATCTCAGTCAATATATTTATGAAAAGCAGATAATACAAAATCCAGATACTATACTCCGAGCGGTAATCCGCATAAGGAGAACTAATCTAGAGCCATGTTCACATATTCACCAATATATATGTAGCTTGTTTGGCTTTTACATTTTAATAGACAAAATAACTCCCATTAATTATCTTTGTCCAAGTATGAACTTCTGGAAATATGTTGCTTTTTCACTTTTTTAACTTTTTTTTTTTTTTAAAAAAAAAGGGGGGGGGGGGGGGAGGTGAGCAGCCCATTATCAATGCAGTGTGTTACACAGATACATTGTTCACACACTTGCAATAGTTCGAACAATAGGACTAGTTGTAGGAATCTGTGAATTGCAAGTTCCAGAAGTCCGCACCTTAAGTCCAGAGGGTCAAACAAAAACACTCAACTATTATAGATTCAATTTAGCCCAAAGTTCTGTAACTAAATTGGTCATATTAGTGTTATCCATCACAAAAAA
Source organism: Leptodactylus fuscus (assembly GCF_031893055.1). Lineage (NCBI taxonomy): Eukaryota > Metazoa > Chordata > Amphibia > Anura > Leptodactylidae > Leptodactylus > Leptodactylus fuscus. The sequence continues at coordinate 1,268,424 of NC_134274.1, read as the reverse complement.
AAATTAATGTACTTGTGGATTTTCTTTTATATGACCTTCAAAAAAATCTCAGCCAATATATTCATGAAAAGTAGATAGCACAAGATCCAAATACTATATATAGAGCAATACATCGCATCAGAAGACTAGTCTAGAGCCATGTTCACATATTTGCGGTTATATATATAATTTTGACTTTTAAGTTTTAATGAATTAAATAGCTCCCATTAGTTCTCTGTCCAAATAAAACCCTCTAGAGATGTTAGCATTATTTTAGAGTATTTTTTTTAGTAATGATATACACCATTGCTTTTTTACTTTTAGCAAGAATTAATATTTTTTTTCCTTTTCTTTGTTATATGGAGCTAGTAAATTAAAGCCCAAATCAGATTTGGAGTTCATTCCTGCAGGATGTCTGCTGCCGAATCTGAGGATCCAGAGGGCTTCTTTTATGTGTAAAACTTTCTTAATATCCCCTCCTCTGTGTCCTGCTTCTATTTTTTCAATTCCCCAAAATCGAAATGAATCTGTGCAGCCCTTGTGAACACTGGCAGAGTGCCTGGACGCACCTGAGATGTTGTCAGTGACTAACTTGGATCTATCCCTCACATGTCCCTGGATTCTGGTCTTGAGTAATCGGGTAGTGCTCCCCACATAGTCCAGGTTGCACAGTGTACATCTGATGCAATAGACACTATAAGATGAATTACAGCCAATCAGGGAATTGTGCAGATGTCTATATTGGGTTGCACAGCTGGTTAGTTCTTTGATGTTATTTGTGTACTTACAAGTTTTGCACTTTGGTTTTAGGCACTTTACAGAGCCTTTATTCGGATTTTTTTCTGTATTAGTAGCCTGTGGTGATAAAAAACTGGGTGCTAATTGGTTACCCAAATACCTCCCCTTCTTGCCACATAACGTACTCCCGACTGTAAAACTTGATTGGTCAAGCTATCCATTTCTAGAATCGGGAGATTTTTTTGGATAATTTTACGTATTTCTGGAAACTCTAAACTATAAGGAGTCGAGAAGACCAATGGTGAGACTTCACTATACGTCTCTGTTTTATTATCTGACAGAAGTTCCTCTCTTCTTCTATTAACGTTCTCCATAGCTCTTTTGGTCATCCAGTTAGGAGAACCTCTCTGGGCTAGGCGTTTGGTGATGTCTTTTTGGTTCTTATGATCGTTTGAATTGCTGCAAGCTCTCCTCGCTCGTATCAGCTCCCCCACGGGGATACCCTTGATGGTACTTTTAGGGTGGCTACTGGACGCCCTGAGGACACCGTTGCCCGATGTAGACTTTCTGTACAAAGAAGTCACCACTTCTCCTGTGTCCGGTAAACCCTTCAAAGTGATATCTAAAGTCTATACTTTCTGTACTGTGTTAGAAAGTAAAAGTTAAACCAAATTTTTCACCTTCACTAGCAAACCTGTTTCTTTCCAAGTGGGAAAAAAAACCCAGTCATTCATTAACCCTTTTCGTGATCACATTTTCTGGTATGGGCGCTACATCGAAGATATACTCATCGTTTGGTGTGGAGATGTAGCGCCCATACCAGAATTTATTTTGTTTTTGAACTCTAATAAATTTGGTTTAACTTTTACTTTCTAACACAGTACAGAAAGTATAGACTTTAGATATCACTTTGAAGGGTTTACCGGACACAGGAGAAGTGGTGACTTCTTTGTACAGAAAGTCTACATCGGGCAACGGTGTCCTCAGGGCGTCCAGTAGCCACCCTAAAAGTACCATCAAGGGTATCCCCGTGGGGAGCTGGTACGAGCGAGGAGAGCTTGCAGCAATTCAAACGATTATCACAAGAACCAAAAAGACATCACCAAACGCCTAGCCCAGAGAGGTTCTCCTAGCTGGATGACCAAAAGAGCTATGGAGAACGTTAATAGAAGAAGTAGAGAGGAACTTCTGTCAGATAATAAAACAGAGACGTATAGTGAAGTCTCACCATTGGTCTTCTCGACTCCTTATAGTTTAGAGTTTCCAGAAATACGTAAAATTATCCAAAAAAATCTCCCGATTCTAGAAATGGATAGCTTGACCAATCAAGTTTTACAGTCGGGAGTACGTTATGTGGCAAGAAGGGGAGGTATTTGGGTAACCAATTAGCACCCAGTTTTTTATCACCACAGGCTACTAATACAGAAAAAAATCTGAACAAAGGCTCTGTAAAGTGCCTAAAACCAAAGTGCAAAACTTGTAAGTACACAAATAACATCAAAGAACTAACCAGCTGTGCAACCCAATATAGACATCTGCACAATTCCCTGATTGGCTGTAATTCATCTTATAGTGTCTATTGCATCAGATGTACACTGTGCAACCTGGACTATGTGGGGAGCACTACCCGATTACTCAAGACCAGAATCCAGGGACATGTGAGGGATAGTTCCAAGTTAGTCACTGACAACATCTCAGGTGCGTCCAGGCACTCTGCCAGTGTTCACAAGGGCTGCACAGATTCATTTCGATTTTGGGGAATTGAAAAAATAGAAGCAGGACATAGAGGAGGGGATATTAAGAAAGTTTTACACATAAAAGCCGCCCTCTGGATCCTCAGATTCGGCAGCAGACATCCTGCAGGAATGAACTCCAAATCTGATTTGGGCTTTAATTTACTAGCTCCATATAACAAAGAAAAGGAAAAAAAAATATTAATTCTTGCTAAAAGTAAAAAAAGCAATGGTGTATATCATTACTAAAAAAAATACTCTAAAATAATGCTAACATCTCTAGAGGGTTTTATTTGGACAGAGAACTAATGGGAGCTATTTAATTCATTAAAACTTAAAAGTCAAAATTATATATATAACCGCAAATATGTGAACATGGCTCTAGACCAGTCTTCTGATGCGATGTATTGCTCTATATATAGTATTTGGATCTTGTGCTATCTACTTTTCATGAATATATTGGCTGAGATTTTTTTGAAGGTCATATAAAAGAAAATCCACAAGTACATTAAATTTTTTTTTTTGTGATGGATAACACTAATATGACCAATTTAGTTACAGAACTTTGGGCTAAATTGAATCTATAATAGTTGAGTGTTTTTGTTTGACCCTCTGGACTTAAGGTGCGGACTTCTGGAACTTGCAATTCACAGATTCCTACAACTAGTCCTATTGTTCGAACTATTGCAAGTGTGTGAACAATGTATCTGTGTAACACACTGCATTGATAATGGGCTGCTCACCTCCCCCCCCCCCTTTTTAAAAAAAAAAAAAAAAAAAAAAGTTAAAGTGAAAAAGCAACATATTTCCAGAAGTTCATACTTGGACAAAGATAATTAATGGGAGTTATTTTGTCTATTAAAATGTAAAAGCCAAACAAGCTACATATATATTGGTGAATATGTGAACATGGCTCTAGATTAGTTCTCCTTATGCGGATTACCGCTCGGAGTATAGTATCTGGATTTTGTATTATCTGCTTTTCATAAATATATTGACTGAGATATTTTAAGATCACATGATTCTTTGTAATTTCCTAAGTGCATGAATTGTATGGTGATATATGATTCTAACATAACCCACTTAGTCCCAGAATCTTGAGCTAAATTGAATATACAACAGTTGGGTGTTTTTGTTTAACCCCTTGGAATGAAGGTGCCGACCTTGGGAGGTTACAGCTTATGTATCTTTACAAATAGTCTCATTGCTTGAACTATCGCAAGTGTGTGAACAAGGTCTTATACCAACACACCACTTTGATCATGGGCTGTCTACCCTGTGGAACTATGTGGGTTAATGGATTTATATATAGCTTTATCATTGTAACACTGTAATTGCGGTAATATTGTTTTCTTATATATATATATATATATATATATGGGTGAATATTGTAGTTTTAATTCAATTTAGTGAAACTGTTAGCTGAAAGTGCCGTTCACTATAAACAGAATAGCAGTTTTGAGGGTTAACTTGTGCTTTGGACTAATTTTGATCAGGTGTTATTGTAAGATGGAGAATCGTGTTCTCAGCCTTTAAGAAGGTTTTGGTCGGTCAGTAGACTCTAGATTGGGCAATGAGTAAGACACAGACGTGGCGAAACATGTCAGCCACAATGAAACCTATGCGGTTTAATCACTTTTTCCTACTTTTGCACTTTTGTTCCTGTCTATGGAGTGTTTTTTAACCATCATGGATTAAAAGTTATTTTTTAAAGAAATATTCCTGGTAGAGCGGATCCTTCTATCAATTCATTTTGTTTGTAGTTATATTCTTGTACATAGGAGTAGTATTATAGTAGTTATATTCTTGTATATAGGAGCAGTATTATAGTAGTTATATTCTTGTACATAGGAGTAGTATTATAGTAGTTATATTCTTGTATATAGGAGCAGTATTATAGTAGTTATATTCTTGTACATAGGAGTAGTATTATAGTAGTTATATTCTTGTATATAGGAGCAGTATTATAGTAGTTATATTCTTGTACATAGGAGTAGTATTATAGTAGTTATATTCTTGTACATAGGAGTAGTATTATAGTAGATATATTCTTGTACATAGGAGTAGTATTATAGTAGTTATATTCTTGTACATAGGAGCAGTATTATAGTAGTTATATTCTTGTACATAGGAGTAGTATTATAGTAGTTATATTCTTGTACATAGGAGTAGTATTATAGTAGTTATATTCTTGTACATAGGAGGTAGTATTATAGTAGTTATATTCTTGTACATAGGAGCAGTATTATAGTAGTTATATTCTTGTACATAGGAGGTAGTATTATAGTACTTATATTCTTGTACATAGGAGCAGTATTATAGTAGTTATATTCTTGTATATAGGAGTAGTATTATAGTAGTTATATTCTTGTACATAGGAGCAGTATTATAGTAGTTATATTCTTGTATATAGGAGTAGTATTATAGTAGTTATATTCTTGTACATAGGAGCAGTATTATAGTAGTTATATTCTTGTACATAGGCGGTAGTATTATAGTAGTTATATTCTTGTACATAGGAGTAGTATTATAGTAGTTATATTCTTGTACATAGGAGTAGTATTATAGTAGTTATATTCTTGTACATAGGAGTAGTATTATAGTAGTTATATTCTTGTACATAGGAGCAGTATTATAGTAGTTATATTCTTGTACATAGGCGGTAGTATTATAGTACTTATATTCTTGTACATAGGAGTAGTATTATAGTAGTTATATTCTTGTACATAGGAGGTAGTATTATAGTAGTTATATTCTTGTACATAGGAGTAGTATTATAGTAGTTATATTCTTGTACATAGGAGGTAGTATTATAGTAGTTATATTCTTGTACATAGGAGCAGTATTATAGTAGTTATATTCTTGTACATAGGAGGTAGTATTATAGTACTTATATTCTTGTACATAGGAGCAGTATTATAGTAGTTATATTCTTGTATATAGGAGTAGTATTATAGTAGTTATATTCTTGTACATAGGAGCAGTATTATAGTAGTTATATTCTTGTACATAGGAGCAGTATTATAGTAGTTATATTCTTGTACATAGGAGTAGTATTATAGTAGTTATATTCTTGTACATAGGAGTAGTATTATAGTAGTTATATTCTTGTACATAGGAGGTAGTATTATAGTAGTTATATTCTTGTACATAGGAGCAGTATTATAGTAGTTATATTCTTGTACATAGGAGCAGTATTATAGTAGTTATATTCTTGTACATAGGAGGTAGTATTATAGTAGTTATATTCTTGTACATAGGAGTATTATAGTAGTTATATTCTTGTACATAGGAGTAGTATTATAGTAGTTATATTCTTGTACATAGGAGTAGTATTATAGTAGTTATATTCTTGTACATAGGAGTAGTATTATAGTAGTTATATTCTTGTATATAGGAGTAGTATTATAGTAGTTATATTCTTGTACATAGGAGCAGTATTATAGTAGTTATATTCTTGTACATAGGAGTATTATAGTAGTTATATTCTTGTACATAGGAGTAGTATTATAGTAGTTATATTCTTGTACATAGTAGTATTATAGTAGTTATATTCTTGTACATAGGAGTAGTATTATAGTAGTTATATTCTTGTATATAGGAGTAGTATTATAGTAGTTATATTCTTGTACATAGGAGCAGTATTATAGTAGTTATATTCTTGTACATAGGAGCAGTATTATAGTAGTTATATTCTTGTACATAGGAGTAGTATTATAGTAGTTATATTCTTGTACATAGGAGCAGTATTATAGTAGTTATATTCTTGTACATAGGAGTATTATAGTACTTATATTCTTGTACATAGGAGTAGTATTATAGTAGTTATATTCTTGTACATAGGAGTAGTATTATAGTAGTTATATTCTTGTACATAGGAGTAGTATGTTAGTATTCATGTTGTTCTGTATTGCTGTAATAGTTTTATAAGCACTCTTACTTATTAGTATTGAGGAATATGCAAATCTGTCTCCTAAGATGTAAGTAGGGAGACCGTGCCTCTGTTATGCTGCCCTCTATAGGACGCACACTGAATATCATGCCTGACTTTCCCAGAAGCTTTTATTGCATAATGTGGGATATTTACATCTTGGGAGACAGATTTGCGTATTCTTCCCATGTTCCCTTGCAGACTATGGCTGTATGAGTCTCCACACACCTAATACGTTGTCTCTCCTTAAGGAGGAACATTATCCCCATCTTCTATTAGTATTGAGTGATTTTCTGTTGCTCATATTCACATTCGGGTCTGGCGCAGACGGTTGCAGTTTCCACTTGCTGTTACGTATTTCTTGTCTGTCTTGAAGTGGGAAGAATAATCGGATCCTCGCGGCGACCACTGCTCCATTTTCAGGCCACAGAATAATACCTGGGAACAACTGTGGAAAACGGTGAGTTGTCGCCAATGTGGCAGAAAGTCAAGAGCTTTGATGTTGGAGAGGGTTAAGTGTGGAGCGGGAGACTCTCGGGGACATTGTTGGGGGGGCTTTTACTAAAGTGTGTGAGATAAAACACACACTACCCGCTGTGGAGAGTGAAAGGCCCTTTTCTCTAATGGTGCCGCTTCCCAGCAGGTGAGATTTCCCATTGTCAGGACAATAATGGCTTGTGCAGAGCTATTATCAGAGCGGCCCTGACCCCATCCACCCCCTCCCCAGGTAGCGGCGGCTAATGAAAACACTGCACACAATGCCGGAGCCCACCGCCTGTGCACCGTGCATGCTTCGCCAGCTCCCTGAATTTACCTTGAAGTACCTACCTTGCTCCTGTGTGACCCCATTAACGTGGAGCAGGAGCTCAAATCCCAGAACATGCTGAGGAATCCACTTAAAGGGCTGCATTATGCGCAGCACAAAAAACCGCAGCGCCATTGTCAATCCGCCTTTTCTGCATTATCTCCAAATGGCAAGGACGAGTCTCAAACCCACAACAATCAACTTTTAAACGGCTATTATTCTCCATGTGATCGGCCCGCGTCTTCACGTCTCTAAACTGCTTAACCCGGAATTATAAGTCTCGGGTGACACGATAGAAATATCTGAGACTGAGGAGAGAAGTACAGAACCCTGATAGAAAGAAGAAATGTATCGTCATACTAATCCATACAGGGGCGGGGCTGTGACAACCTCACACATGAGATATACAGGCTGGTGGTCAGTAGTAATAGATGAATAGCTGTAGTATATAGTGTATGACACTGTCAGGGCTCCTAGGACTATATATATATCTATAATACATAGTGTATGACACTGTCAGGGCTCCTAGGACTATATATATCTATAATACATAGTGTATGACACTGTCAGGGCTCCTAGGACTATATATATATCTATAATACATAGTGTATGACACTGTCAGTACTCCTAGGACTATATATATCTATAATACATAGTGTATGACACTGTCAGGGCTCCTAGGACTATATATATATCTATAATACATAGTGTGTGACACTGTCAGGACTCCTAGGACTATATATATCTATAATCCATATTGTATGACACTGTCAGGGCTCCTAGGACTATCTATAATACATGGGATGCAAGGGATTATGGGAGATCCCACCTCCAGCACAGATCCTGTGATTCCCCCCTCCTCCACACTTCTTCCTTCTCTCTCATATGGCGGTTGCCATTTTTGACGGATTGCCTGATATCCCATAAGACTGTCTTGCCCCCGTCTCCAGTATGGACAGACCACGCACACTCTTCTCACATATACTGTGTCTTTATTAGCTACAGACAGGTTATGCGGGGTCGGTCATATGTAAACTATCAGGCACCGTGTGGTTGCGGGAATCCACTGGATCATGGTCATGTGACGTGTCGATCACTCAGTGGGAAATCCCTTCAGATTAGTAAGAGAGAGAATATTGTGGCTCATTGAGCCCCGAGTGCAGCGAGTCGTCCGAGGAGACGCCGCACAACTGGGCTTCCAATTTTCGTTTTGCTATAATTCCACATATTTGTATCACAACCTGAGAAAAAGCGTCAGCAAAAGAAAGAGCAGCAACGAAAATCTGTACACTATATATATATATATATATAAATATACACAAATCATAGAGCGCCCCCGTCAGGACAGACAGCAGCGCCAAGGACTAATAAAGCTTAAGCATTCAAATCACAACCTTGTAAATCCTTGCCAGCTCATGTACTGGTCCTGCAGTCACATCCAGAGCTGCATCCACAATTCTGCTGTCCTATCATAAATTATGCTCCAGTCACAACCAGAGCTGTATTCATTACAGTCCATTTAGGATTGTATAAACTTACAGAATCACTACCAATCCCACAATGCACTGCGGCAGAACACGCTGCAGCTCTGGATGTGACTGGAGTATAAAGTGCTAGCTCTTCTGACCAGTGTACAGGACAGGAAGGATTTGCAGGTTTCATCGTTCTCTGGAGATTTTGCGCTTAGTCCAGGAAAAATATAAAAATCCAAAGAGGAAGACTCGGAGAGCGGAGGCCGCGGACTTTTTTTGGTTGCTTATTTTTGGGTTGTCCGTGTCCCTGAAAAAAAAAAGTCACAAATTTTCCTTTCCAGCAGCCATAATATGTTCTCTCTTCAGTGGCTGGTGCGCAGGGGGCGGAGCTATGAACGTCTAGAAGCTGCGCAGTAAGAAGCAGGAGTCCATATAGTGATAAGTGGGCGGTACATAAGAGGGAGGCGCCATGCAGCTGGGCATGCTCAGAGGCTGCAGACACCCACTGGACTTCATCGGTTGATGGCGCTCACATCGCTGGCTGACCGCAGGTGGGGGCGCATTTGCTCACTGGGAATGTTTTGGTGTCTTCCAGTTTCCAGCTGACCGATGTCCTGGAGTCGTTGCGATAAAGTGGTGCCGACGATCTTCTCTGCAGGCGCTCCCAACTGCGCAGTCAGGTCATGATGGCGTCTCCACTCTCTCAGGTCAAGGCGCTGCAGGTGCATCCGAAGCAGACCCCATCATTCACCTCCACGGGAGCCGCAGGAAGGACAGAGGCCTGACCCAGTGCTGGAGCAAAGTTGCAGTAAGGTGGCGGAGGAAAAGGGGTGGAGTCTAATTTAAGAAATCAATGTTGACCTTTACACTTTTGGAGCTGGAAACATCAATGGCCGTGGCTTTGATCTCAGTGTCCCCGAACTGCATGATGGTCTGAATTTCCCTGCGGCTCAGGGTGGGGGACCCTTCTACGCCGGTCAGGTCAAGCCTTAGTGTGCCGCACTTGCGCACCCCGGGGTCGTTGATGAAGTTGGCGTCTTCCTTCTCAGTGCTGTAGATGTTAATGATGATCAGCAGCTGGGAGGGCTTGGCCGGGGTGTAGCTACGTTTCACCGTCTCCCCCAGTGCCACTGATTGGTCAACCAGGATGAACTTATCGAAGACGTCGGTGCACCACCGTGTGCCGTCCTTCACCAGGAGCTTCTCTGCTGGATGTTTCCCTTCTACATAGCGGTTCAAGACCCCAACGCCGTACGTCATGGGGGAGCGGCGGACTTTAATGACAGCTGGATCCAGGCCGAACAGAACGGCTCCTTTAAGGATGGTTAATCCCACGTCATGGGGGATGATGACGCGACACTTGTCTCCAAAGGCTTTCTGTACGGCCTGCTGCAACAATGGCGACTCCGCAAAACCCCCAACCAAGAACAGGAACTTGACTCCGCTCACCTCCGGCTTCTGGAAGAGATTTGCTGCAGGTCAGAGGAAAAAAGTGCGGATTAGAATTCTGATACTCCAGAGTCAGCGTCAGTCGCCCCACTGCAACTTTAGCTTTCCTGTAGAATTCTCTTTAGTATTTAGTACTAGTGACCTTGTACGGTTGTGGGCACATACGTCCGGTATAGGGTGCACAGAAGCCACAAGGCATCCCATAGATTTCTACAACATCTGTTCTGGTGCCGGACCTGGGCATCAGCTGGATGGAAAACCAGGACCTGCCGTGTTTATCAATCTAGTTCCCTGGAGGAGAGAACATATGGAGGGCTGGAGGAATGCCAGGTGCTGTCACAGTCTATGGCTTTACCGTCCCCGTCTGCAGGGAACCCGCCACGTTCATGTGTTCTCTTCCCTTGTTTGCATATCATTAGTAATGGTAGAGTCTAGGAGCGGAGCAGAAACTGATTGATCTGTACGTACATGAATCCATCTAAGCTTTGATATATAGCAGATACTCGGGGCCCGGAATTGATGTTCTTATTTCGGCAGTAGCGATCTTATTATTGGGCGCTGTTCACACAACACGTTCTCATGTTTCATTTGGCTTTCTAGATAAAACTTATCAGTTCCGACGCTCTCTACAGGCAGGATAATGTTTTACCTACTGATTTTTTTCTGATATAGTCTTGACTGTCACTAACCTCCAATTATTACACCACTACCAGGGGCACTGAGAAGAGCTGGGTACAGTCCAGTATGTGTTGAGCTGCTAATGGTCAGACACTGGGTGCAAGCGGGGAAAGTAAAAACAAAAGGATTTCCCAACCTGGTAATCAGTGGCGTAACTAGGAATGGCGAACTTTTGACATGCCTCCACACCATGAAGACCCTAACCGACTTCCCCTTCCCCCCCCACAGTATTATCCCCAACAGTGGTCCCTGCACACAGTATTATGTCCCACTGTGGACATCCATAAAGAATTATTATATTCTGGGTTCTTGTCAGACCCCAGAGTATAAAAATTGGAGACCCAGGGAAGGATATAAACATAAAAAACAGTGTTACGTACCTCTCCCTGGCTCTGGCATATTCCCCAGTGATGTCTGCCATCTTCAATGATGGTAGAGACATCACTTGAGCCAGGGCTTGTGTTGTAGTGCATAAGAATGCAGGCTCCGGCCCGTGTAACATCTGTAATGTCACCAAGTAGGGCCTAAAGCCTGCTGGATCCAGGAGTGGTGAGTAGCTGTGTTTTATTTATGTTCCCTCACCTCCCCTAGTCCTCCGATCATTATAGTTGGGGGGGTATGAACCCAAAAAGCCTCCCATCCCTGAGTATATTGCTGAAGTTTGGGGGGGATTGCAGTCCCACGGCCTAACTTACCAATCCCGGCTCCTGCTCACGGCCTCCGAAGAAGCAGCAGGAGCGGTAAGAAAATAGGGCCTTATACCTGCTGGAGTTACTCCAGTGGGTAATGGACTATTAAAAAGAAATAAAATCTGTAGCGGCTGCCGCTGGTCCCCCTAATGTCCCGGGCCCTGTGGCAGCCACTACCACAGTAGTTACGCCCCTGCTGGTAATGTCAGACTGCTGCTGCTTTGTCATATCTGGCTGATTATGAAAGAAAAAGGAAAAACTATTTTCTATTATCATTATTAATTTTTTGAGGACGGCACCAACAGGGTCCCCTTCATTTTATTTTATAATTAGTCTGATACACTAGTCACAGCGTAACACTAGCAGGGTCAGAAGGCCCATCATCTGTAACCCTTCCCTGTCTGATAATATCAATGCCTGAACATCACACTAAATGGTTAGGTACTGGCTGCTATCCAGCTCTTCCTTGCACCTCTGGTGGTGGTTGGCACTAGTGTAAATTTGGATGGTTAGCAGCAGCTATTTTATTGGATAACACTAAGCCCCGCCTTATTAATTAACACTCTCATCATTACAAAATAAAAAAAATGATCAAGTCCAAACTATTATGGAAACCTGCAGGTGACTGAGGAGCGATGCCTCCATACTCCCATCCAGGTGTGGGTCAGCCTGGGTCCGGTGAGAGGAGGAGGAACGTATTATGTGGGGACAGAAATCATTTTTAATGGACCACGGTGGTAAGAATTGGTGGCTTTAGGGTAGAAATGAGGGAAAAAGTTTTGGTGTAAGTTGTAAGGGACAAAAGGCTGATATTGATGCAACAGACTAATGCGAATGAACCCAAAGATTCATGAGTTATACTCCAGTCACATCTAGAGCTGCACTCCCAATTCTGTCATCCCCTGCTACAAGCCAGCAATGCACCATGGGTGCACAGATAACATTTATGGAGTATGGGAAAACAGCAATCATTCTTTTGGGGCAAGCAGCAGAGTGCAGCTTTGGAAGGGACTGGAGTATAAAGTAGGAGTCTTCCCCGATTGCTGCTCCTCCTATAATGCTCCAGCACTGTAGTAATATCTGAACTAAGAGGGTGACTGGCCCTTTAAGTTGTGAGAATTCTGAACATAATATGTTTCCTATTTGCCGATGGCAACGTAACTGCCGAAACTTACTCAAGTGTTCGATTATGTGATCCACAGTCGGTTTGAAGAGGGCGTTCATGGCATCAGGATTCATCCGCAGCATCCCCTGAGAAGACCACTTCACAAAGTCCACACTGAGCGGGAGAGAGACAGGTCACAAACATGGTGGAGAAGGGGCGGGGACATAATACCAGAGGAGGAGGAGTCAGACCAACACTGAAAACTACAATCTATACACTGTGTCACTCCCGACCCCAGGAGCTGACAATCTAATCTCTATATCACACAGTGTATCACTCCCATCATCCCTGACCCCAGGAGCTGACAATCTAATCTCTATATCACACAGTGTATCACTCCCATCATCTGTCCTCGGACTCACTTGCTCTTGCGCAGGGCGTGCTCCACGCTGTGACCTCTGAACTTCTTGTAGTAGTCTATGAAGGAGAAGGGCAGGGTGATGTTCAGGGGGTTGGTTCTGTCGGGCGCTGCCGCTCTTTTCCGTGACTCGAAGGCGATCATTAGGTCAACCCAGGCCGCTGGACGCTTCACCTTAAACTGTTCCACAAAATCATCTCCGAAGATCTTACACAGAAGTTTCTCAAACTCGTAGTCAACGCCCAGGGAGCCGTAAGGTCCGCCTGCAAGAAGAAGGAGTCAGAACACGATAATCAGCCCCGCCTGCCCCCAAAGGTGTTGGGGTGGATCCTTCTCCTGTTTGTGCATCTTAAAACAAAAGACTCCGACCCTTTAAACTTCTGGATAGGTGTTGGAGGGCGGGGCTATAGTGGTGACCACCCCTCGATGTGTAGGGCGCAGAGGTCATTGTCAGCCCAGAGATCCAGTCCAGTTTACAGCTGGCTGTGGTGGCCCTTTAAATGTCAGGTGACCAGGCGCTGACTCGATTCAGGAGTCGCAGGTCACATGGCTCAGCCCAGATAAATACACATTTGTAAAGTTGGAGCCCTACCTGACGCCTTGTAGAGTTCCTTCAGGTGACCCTCCGGTAAGCGGATCTGGTGCACGGTCAGGTCTACGGTGCCTCCGCCACAGTCCACCACCACGTACCGATCCCCTGCCAAACACAGAAGATAGAGGAATACTCTGCAGCACGGTCACATGGTCTACTGATTACAGGGGGGTATGCTGCAAGGAGAAGCCACACCCAGTAGAAAATGTGACTAGCCTTCATCACAGTCTAACCAGCAGAGGGGGCCACAAGGTGAGTACACAGCACTCCGTCTCCCCTGAGGCTGTATATATGATCAGGTATTGGGAGGAGACTAGGGGTTGTAGTTGGAATGAACCTTGTAGCCATGCCAAAAAAGGTGGAGTCACTAACCACGCCTACCTTCCTCCAACTCCGCCCACAGCTCTCCAATTACATTTTCCACCAAGAAAATTCGACTCTGCCGATTTCGACGTCCGTGATCTTTGGCTGAAAGAGAAGACACCAACGTAGTAGTAACATCTAATCCGGCCACTGAGAAACAACATACCCACTGATCCAGCTACTAACAGTCTCCATCACAACTGAAGTAGCAACACATCCCAAACACCAATCTGACATGGCTAATAAACACTTATCACCAAGCATGAAAGGCCGGGGCACTAAACCACCGAGCATCAGAGACCGGGGCACTAAACCACCGAGCATCAGAGACCGGGACACTAAACCACCGAGCATCAGAGACCGGGGCACTAAACCACCGAGCATCAGAGACCGGGACACTAAACCACCGAGCATCAGAGACCGGGACACTAAACCACCGAGCATCAGAGACCGGGACACTAAACCACCGAGCAACAGAGACCGGGACACTAAACCACCGAGCATCAGAGACCGGGGCACTAAACCACCGAGCATCAGAGACCGGGACACTAAACCACCGAGCATCAGAGACCGGGGCACTAAACCACCGAGCATCAGAGACCGGGGCACTAAACCACCGAGCATCAGAGACTGGGGCACTATGTACATCTCTGCTTTAGCTGTATCTGATATAATGCATGCGCAGTGGGAGCATCAGACCTGGATCAGTGGGGCTGATCCCGTTGAGTGCAGCTTTGTTGCTCAGATCAATCATCTGATGAAGTCGAAGTTTCCGACAATAAATTGATGCCCCTTCCGGTTCTAGAGCGATGATCAGCTGCTCAGGGTTGTCAGGAGAGACCATTCCAGCCTAATAAACAGAAGAATTGTTGTCAGATATAAACTGTATCCTGTGGCGTCATACAGCACCTATACAACCAACCATTAAAGGACCAAGCACCTCATAGTGAGCAAAAGCTCAGTCATATATAGAATATTCTCAGCCCGGGGAATATGAAGCCTAATAGTAATAGATTGTATTCCCCTGTCCTACAGTCGGCCTCTCCTCTCCTGACATGGCTGATAACAGATAGTAATAGATTGTATTCTCCTGTCCTACAGTCGGCCTCTCCTGACATGGCTGATAACAGATAGTAATAGATTGTATTCTCCTGTCCTACAGTCGGCCTCTCCTCTCCTGACATGGCTGATAACAGATAGTAATAGATTGTATTCTCCTGTCCTACAGTCGGCCTCTCCTGACATGGCTGATAACAGATAGTAATAGATTGTATTCTCCTGTCCTACAGTCGGCCTCTCCTCTCCTGACATGGCTGATAACAGATAGTAATAGATTGTATTCCCCTGTCCTACAGTCGGCCTCTCCTGACATGGCTGATAACAGATAGTAATAGATTGTATTCTCCTGTCCTACAGTCGGCCTCTCCCCTCCTGACATGGCTGATAACAGATAGTAATAGATTGTATTCTCCTGTCCTACAGTCGGCCTCTCCTCTCCTGACATGGCTGATAACAGATAGTAATAGATTGTATTCCCCTGTCCTACAGTCGGCCTCTCCTCTCCTGACATGGCTGATAACAGATAGTAATAGATTGTATTCTCCTGTCCTACAGTCGGCCTCTCCTCTCCTGACATGGCTGATAACAGATAGTAATAGATTGTATTCTCCTGTCCTACAGTCGGCCTCTCCTCTCCTGACATGGCTGATAACAGATAGTAATAGATTGTATTCTCCTGTCCTACAGTCGGCCTCTCCTCTCCTGACATGGCTGATAATAGATTGTATTCCCCTGTCCTACAGTCGGCCTCTCCTCTCCTGACATGGCTGATAACAGATAGTAATAGATTGTATTCTCCTGTCCTACAGTCGGCCTCTCCTCTCCTGACATGGCTGATAACAGATAGTAATAGATTGTATTCTCCTGTCCTACAGTCGGCCTCTCCTCTCCTGACATGGCTGATAACAGATAGTAATAGATTGTATTCCCCTGTCCTACAGTCGGCCTCTCCTCTCCTGACATGGCTGATAACAGATAGTAATAGATTGTATTCTCCTGTCCTACAGTCGGCCTCTCCTGACATGGCTGATAACAGATAGTAATAGATTGTATTCTCCTGTCCTACAGTCGGCCTCTCCCCTCCTGACATGGCTGATAACAGATAGTAATAGATTGTATTCTCCTGTCCTACAGTCGGCCTCTCCTCTCCTGACATGGCTGATAACAGATAGTAATAGATTGTATTCTCCTGTCCTACAGTCGGCCTCTCCTGACATGGCTGATAACAGATAGTAATAGATTGTATTCCCCTGTCCTACAGTCGGCCTCTCCTCTCCTGACATGGCTGATAACAGATAATAATAGATTGTATTCTCCTGTCCTACAGTTGGCCTCTCCTCTCCTGACATGGCTGATAACAGATAGTAATAGATTGTATTCCCTTTTCCTACAGTCGGCCTCTCCTGACATGGCTGATAACAGATAGTAATAGATTGTGGGATGAGGCGGTGCTGGCGCCCCCTGGTGCTGATAGTCTGAAGCGGGGCTTTTTGGGGTAGATATTTGGGGTCTCCTCACCTTGTAGGCCGCTTGCCTCATGAACTGCTTTGCCGGCTGCTTCCAGATGGCGGGGACAGTGATGACCCACCTGACCTCACCGTTGTCCATCTCTGCTCCGGACTGGTCACTCAGCTCCTGAAAGCCAAAAAACAAGGAGATGTGGAGCAAAAGCTCTAGTCACCCCCATTGCTGTATACCTAATTATACGGTTACATCACGTCTTATGCTCTAGTCACCCCCAGAGCTGTACATACAATGACTCCTCACCTTCAGTGCCTGTTCCTTGAAGTACTGCAGAGCATAAGAGAAAACCTCCAGGGCCTTCACCTTCTTCCCATTGGCTGCGATCAGATCAGTCTCCATCGTCAGGTCCTGGAGGGACAGAAAAATCATCTGTGTGACATGATACATGTGAGGATTGTGTATGACATGCGATACATGTGAGGATTGTGTATGACATGATACAGGTGAGGATGTGTATGACGTGTTACATGTCCATGCCCGGGGCCCACCACTCACGGTACTGCTGTGCAGTTTCATCTTGAACTTCTCGAAGTACAGCCACTGTTTGGCCTCGCTGGGGTCCAGGTCGTGGTAAAAATCCCGAGCGGCAAATCCAAAGCTGTGGAACTTCCTGTCGGGCATGAGCAGCATGGTGGTGGGGGTCTTCTGGTTGGACACGCCGGGGTCTCCTCCCTCCCATCTCCTGCACAATAACATGTGGTCACTACTGGAGACTTCTCAGGGCTGAGAGTTTGTTACAGTCTCATCCAGTCTGGTGAGTAGAAGGCGAGGTCTCACTGTCTACACTGTAACAAACCTTCAGCAGTGTTAGGGCGAGTTCACACACAGGCAGAATCCGCTGCACAATTTATTTTAGATAATTTTTTCTGCTAGAAAAAAAAAAAATACAGCAACACAAACGTTCAGACAGATCCGGAGCAACCCAGAGATCAACAGGAGGCGGAAAAAAACCACATGGTACATTCCTGGCCATTATACCGCCTGCCCCTTTATCACATGGTACATTCCTGGCCATTATAATGCCCGCCCCTTTATCACATGGTACATTCCTGCCCATTATACCGCCTGCCCCTTTATCACATGGTACATTCCTGGCCATTATAGCGCCCGCCCCGTTATTACATAGTACATTCCAGGCCAATATAGCGCCAGCCCCTTTATCACATGGTACATTCCTGGCCATTATAGCGCTCGCCCCTTGATCACATGGTACATTCCTGGCCATTATAGCGCCCGCCCCTTGATCACATGGTACATTCCTGGCCATTATAACGCCGTCCTGCCCCTTTATCACATGGTACATTCCTGGCCATTATAATGCCCGCCGGTCCCTTTATCACATGGTACATTCCTGGCCATTATAATGCCCACCCCATTATCACATGGTACATTCCTGGCCATTATAGCGCCCGCCCCATTATCACATGGTACATTCCAAGCCAATATAGCGCCCGCCCCTTGATCACATGGTACATTCCTGGCCATTATAATGCCCGCCCCTTTATCACATGGTACATCCCTGCCCATTATAGCGCCCGCCCCTTCATCACATGGTACATTCCTGGCCTTTATAGCGCCCGCCCCTTTATCACATGGTACATTCCTGGCCATTATAATGCCCGCCCCATTATCACATGGTACATTCCTGGCCATTATACCGCCCGCCCCTTTATCACATGGTACATTCCTGGCCATTATAGCGCCCGCCCCTTGATCACATGGTACATTCCAGGCCATTATACCACCTGCTCCTTTATCAAATGGTACATTCCTGGCCATTATAATGCCCGCCCCATTATCACATGGTACATTCCTGGCCATTATAGCGCCCGCCCCTTGATCACATGGTACATTCCAGGCCATTATACCACCTGCTCCTTTATCAAATGGTACATTCCTGGCCATTATAATGCCCGCCCCATTATCACATGGTACATCCCTGCCCATTATAGCACCCGCCCTATTATCACATGGTACATTCCAGGCCAATATAGCGCCCGCCCCTTGATCACATGGTACATTCCTGGCCATTATAGCGCCCGCCCCTTGATCACATGGTACATTCCAGGCCAATATAGCGCCCGCCCCTTGATCACATGGTACATTCCTGGCCATTATAGCGCCCGCCCCTTGATCACATGGTACATTCCTGGCCATTATAACGCCGTCCTGCCCCTTTATCACATGGTACATTCCTGGCCATTATAATGCCCGCCCCTTTATCACATGGTACATTCCTGGCCATTATAGCGCCCGCCCCTTGATCACATGGTACATTCCTGGCCATTATAACGCCGTCCTGCCCCTTTATCACATGGTACATCCCTGGCCATTATAATGCCCGCCCCATTATCACATGGTTCCATCCTGGCCATTATAGCGCCAGCCCCTTTATCACATGGAACATTCCTGGCCATTATACCGCCCGCCCCTTTATCACATGGTACATTCCTGGCCATTATAGCGCCCGCCCCTTGATCACATGGTACATTCCTGGCCATTATACCGCCCGCCCCTTGATCACATGGTACATTCCTGGCCATTATAGCGCCCGCCCCTTGATCACATGGTACATTCATGGCCATTATAACGCCGTCCTGCCCCTTTATCACATGGTACATTCCCGGCCATTATAATGCCCGCCCCATTATCACATGGTACATTACTGGCCATTATACTGCCCGCCCCTTGATCACATGGTACATTCCTGGCCATTATACCGCCCGCCCCTTTATCACAAGGTACATTCCTGGCCATTATAGCGCCCGCCCCTTGATCACATGGTACATTCCAGGCCATTATACCGCCTGCTCCTTTATCAAATGGTACATTCCTGGCCATTATACCGCCCGCCCCTTTATCACATGGTACATTCCTGGCCATTATAATGCCCGCCCCATTATCACATGGTACATCCCTGCCCATTATAGTGCCCGCCCTATTATCACATGGTACATTCCAGGCCAATATAGCGCCCGCCCCTTCATCACATGGTACATTCCAGGCCTTTACAGCGCCCGCCCCTTTATCACATGGTACATTCCTGGCCATTATAATGCCCGCCGGTCCCTTTATCACATGGTACATTCCTGGCCATTATAATGCCCGTCCCATTATCACATGGTACATTCCAAGCCAATATAGCGCCCGCCCCTTAATCACATGGTACATTCCTGGCCATTATAATGCCCGCCCCTTTATCACATGGTACATCCCTGCCCATTATAGCGCCCGCCCCTTCATCACATGGTACATTCCTGGCCTTTATAGCGCCCGCCCCTTTATCACATGGTACATTCCTGGCCATTATAATGCCCGCCCCATTATCACATGGTACCTTACCGGCCATTATAGCGCCCGCCCCTTTATCACATGGTACATTCCTGGCCAATATAGCGCCCGCCCCTTCATCACATGGTACATTCATGGCTTTTATAGCGCCCGCCCCTTTATCACATGGTACATTCCTGGCCAATATAGCGCCCGCCCCTTCATCACATGGTACATTCATGGCTTTTATAGCGCCCGCCCCTTTATCACATGGTACATTCCTGGCCAATATAGCGCCCGCCCCTTCATCACATGGTACATTCATAGCTTTTATAGCGCCCGCCCCTTTATCACATGGTACATTCCTGGCCAATATAGCGCCCGCCCCTTCATCACATGGTACATTCATGGCTTTTATAGCGCCCGCCCCTTTATCACATGGTACATTCCTGGCCAATATAGCGCCCGCCCCTTCATCACATGGTACATTCATGGCTTTTATAGCGCCCGCCCCTTTATCACATGGTACATTCCTGGCCAATATAGCGCCCGCCCCTTCATCACATGGTACATTCATGGCTTTTATAGCGCCCGCCCCTTTATCACATGGTACATTCCTGGCCATTATACCGCCCGCCCCTTCATCACATGGTACATTCATGGCTTTTATAGCGCCCGCCCCTTTATCACATGGTACATTCCTGGCCATTATACCGCCCGCCCCTTCATCACATGGTACATTCATGGCTTTTATAGCGCCCGCCCCTTTATCACATGGTACATTCCTGGCCATTATACCGCCCGCCCCTTAATCACATGGTACATTCCTGGCCATTATACCGCCCGCCCCTTAATCACATGGTACATTCCTGGCCATTATACCGCCCGCCCCTTAATCACATGGTACATTCCTGGCCATTATAATGCCCGCCCCTTCATCACATGGTACATTCCTGGCCTTTATAGCGCCCGCCCCTATATCACATGGTACATTCCTGGCCATTATAATGCCCGCCCCTTTATCACATGGTACATTCCTGGCCATTATAGCGCCCGCCCGCCCCTTTATCACATGGTACATTCCTGGCCATTATAATGCCCGCCCCATTATCACATGGTACATTCCTGGCCATTATAATGCCCGCCCCATTATCACATGGTACATTCCTGGCCATTATAGCGCCCGCCCCATTATCACATGGTACATTCCTGGCCATTATAACGTCGGCCTGCCCCTTTATCACATGGTACATTCCTGGCCATTATAATGCCCGCCCCTTTATCACATGGTACATTCCAGGCCATTATAGCGCCCGCCCCTTTATCACATGGTACATTTCAGGCCATTATAGCGCCCGCCCCATTATCACATGGTACATTCCTGGCCATTATAACGTCGGCCTGCCCCTTTATCACATGGTACATTCCTGGCCATTATAATGCCCGCCCCTTTATCACATGGTACATCCCTGCCCATTATAGCGCCCGCCCCTTTATCACATGGTACATTCCAGGCCATTATAGCGCCCGCCCCTTTATCACATGGTACATTTCAGGCCATTATAGCGCCCGCCCCTTTATCACATGGTACAGTCCTGGCCATTATAATGCCCGCCCCTTTATCACATGGTACATTCCTGGCCATTATAGCGCCCGCCCGCCCCTTTATCACATGGTACATTCCTGGCCATTATAATGCCCGCCCCATTATCACATGGTACATTCCTGGCCATTATAATGCCCGCCCCTTCATCACATGGCACATTCCTGGCCATTATAATGCCCGCCCCATTATCACATGGTACATTCCTGGCCATTATAATGCCCGCCCCTTTATCACATGGTACCTTACCGGCCATTATAGCGCCCGCCCCTTTATCACATGGTACATTCCTGGCCATTATAGCGCCCGCCCCTTTATCACATGGTACATTCCTGGCCATTATAGAGCCTGCCCCTTTATCACATGGAACATTCCTAGCCATTATAGCGCCCGCCCCTTTATCACATGGTACATTCCTGGCCATTATAGCGCCCGCCCCTTTATCACATGGTACATTCCTGGCCATTATAACGCCCGCCCCTTTATCACATGGTACATTTCAGGCAATTTTATAGCGCCCGCCCCTTTATCACATGGTACATTCCAGGCCATTACACCACCCGCCCGCCCCTTTATCACATGGTACATTCCAGGCCATTATAATGCCCGCCCCTTTATCACATGGTACATTCCTGGCCATTATAGCGCCCGCCCCTTTATCACATGGTACATTCCTTGCCATTATAACGCCCGCCCCTTTATCACATGGTACATTTCAGGCAATTTTATAGCGCCCGCCCCTTTATCACATGATACATTCCAGGCCATTACACCACCCGCCCGCCCCTTTATCACATGGTACATTCCAGGCCATTATAATGCCCGCCCCATTATCACATGGTACATTCCAGGCCATTATACTGCCCGCCCCTTTATCACATGGTACATTCCTGGCCATTATAATGCCCGCCCATTATCACATGGTACATTCCTGGCCATTATACCACCCGCCCCTTTATCACATGGTACATTCCAGGCCATTATAGCGCCCCCCCTTTATAACATGGTACATTCCTGGCCATTATAACGCCCGCCCATTATCACATGGTACATTCCTGGCCATTATACCGCCCGCCCGCCCACTTACCACATGGTACATTCCTGGCCATTATAACGCCCGCCCCTTTATCACATGGTACATTCCAGGCAATTAGGCCATAGGATCACTGCTACCCTGATCCCCTGGAATCTACTGCAGCCGCCCAGAGACATATAGGATCAGTGCTACCCTGATCCCCTGGAATCTACTGCAGCCACCCAGAGACATATAGGATCAGAGCTGCCCTGATCCCCTGGAATCTACTGCAGCCGCCCAGAGACATATAGGATCAGTGCTACCCTGATCCCCTGGAATCTACTGCAGCCACCCAGAGACATATAGGATCAGAGCTGCCCTGATCCCCTGGAATCTACTGCAGCCGCCCAGAGACATATAGGATCAGAGCTGCCCTGATCACCTGGAATCTACTGCAGTCACTCAGAGACATATAGGATCAGTGCTGCCCTGATCCCCTGGAATCTACTGCAGCCGCTCAGAGACATATAGGATCAGTGCTGCCCTGATCCCCTGGAATCTACTGCAGCCGCCCAGGGAGTTATAGGATCAGAGCTGCCCTGATCACCTGGAATCCACTGCAGCCGCCCAGGGAGTTATAGGATCAGAGCTGCCCTGATCACCTGGAATCTACTGCAGCCGCCCAGAGAGTTATAGGATCAGAGCTGCCCTGATCACCTGGAATCTACTGCAGCCGCCCAGAGAGTTATAGGATCAGAGCTGCCCTGATCCCCTGGAATCTACTGCAGCCGCCCAGAGACATATAGGATCAGAGCTGCCCTGATCACCTGGAATCTACTGCAGCCGCCCAGAGTCATATAGGATCAGTGCTGCCCTGATCACCTGGAATCTACTGCAGTCGCTCAGAGACATATAGGATCAGTGCTGCCCTGATCACCTGGAATCTACTGCAGTCGCTCAGAGATTTATAGGATCAGTGCTGCCCTGATCACCTGGAATCCACTGCAGCTGCCCAGAGATTTATAGGATCAGTGCTGCCCTGATCACCTGGAATCTACTGCAGCCGCCCAGAGACATATAGGATCAGAGCTGCCCTGATCACCTGGAATCTACTGCAGCCGCTCAGAGACATATAGGATCAGAGCTGCCCTGATCACCTGGAATCTACTGCAGCCGCTCAGAGACATATAGGATCAGTGCTGCCCTGATCCCCTGGAATCTACTGCAGCCGCTCAGAGACATATAGGATCAGTGCTGCCCTGATCACCTGGAATCTACTGCAGCCGCTCAGAGACATATAGGATCAGTGCTGCCCTGATCACCTGGAATCTACTGCAGCCGCTCAGAGACATATAGGATCAGAGCTGCCCTGATCACCTGGAATCTACTGCAGTCGCTCAGAGACATATAGGATCAGTGCTGCCCTGATCACCTGGAATCTACTGCAGTCGCTCAGAGATTTATAGGATCAGTGCTGCCCTGATCACCTGGAATCCACTGCAGCCGCCCAGAGATTTATAGGATCAGTGCTGCCCTGATCACCTGGAATCTACTGCAGCCGCTCAGAGACATATAGGATCAGAGCTGCCCTGATCACCTGGAATCTACTGCAGCCGCTCAGAGACATATAGGATCAGAGCTGCCCTGATCACCTGGAATCTACTGCAGTCGCTCAGAGACATATAGGATCAGTGCTGCCCTGATCACCTGGAATCTACTGCAGTCGCTCAGAGACATATAGGATCAGTGCTGCCCTGATCACCTGGAATCTATTGTAGTCACCAAGAGAGTTATAGGATCAGAGCTGCCCTGATCACCTGGAATCCACTGCAGCCGCCCAGAGATTTATAGGATCAGTGCTGCCCTGATCACCTGGAATCTACTGCAGCCGCCCAGGGAGTTATAGGATCAGTGCTGCCCTGATCACCTGGAATCTACTGCAGCCGCCCAGAGACATATAGGATCAGAGCTTCCCTGATCACCTGGAATCTACTGCAGCCGCTCAGAGACATATAGGATCAGAGCTGCCCTGATCCCCTGGAATCTACTGCAGCCGCCCAGAGATTTATAGGATCAAAGCTGCCCTGATCACCTGGAATGTATTGTAGTCACCCAGAGAGTTATAGGATCAGAGCTGCCCTGATCACCTGGAATCTACTGCAGCCGCTCAGAGACATATAGGATCAGTGCTGCCCTGATCACCTGGAATCCACTGCAGCCGCCCAGGGAGTTATAGGATCAGTGCTGCCCTGATCCCCTGGAATCTACTGCAGCCGCTCAGAGACATATAGGATCAGTGCTGCCCTGATCACCTGGAATCCACTGCAGCCGCCCAGGGAGTTATAGGATCAGAGCTGCCCTGATCACCTGGAATCTACTGCAGCCGCTCAGAGACATATAGGATCAATGCTGCCCTGATCCCCTGGAATCTACTGCAGCCGCTCAGAGACATATAGGATCAGTGCTGCCCTGATCACCTGGAATCTACTGCAGCCGCCCAGGGAGTTATAGGATCAGAGCTGCCCTGATCACCTGGAATCTACTGCAGCCGCCCAGGGAGTTATAGGATCAGTACTGCCCTGATCACCTGGAATCTACTGCAGCCGCCCAGAGACATATAGGATCAGAGCTTCCCTGATCACCTGGAATCTACTGCAGCCGCTCAGAGACATATAGGATCAGAGCTGCCCTGATCCCCTGGAATCTACTGCAGCCGCCCAGAGATTTATAGGATCAAAGCTGCCCTGATCACCTGGAATGTATTGTAGTCACCCAGAGAGTTATAGGATCAGAGCTGCCCTGATCACCTGGAATCTACTGCAGCCGCTCAGAGACATATAGGATCAGTGCTGCCCTGATCACCTGGAATCCACTGCAGCCGCCCAGGGAGTTATAGGATCAGTGCTGCCCTGATCCCCTGGAATCTACTGCAGCCGCTCAGAGACATATAGGATCAGTGCTGCCCTGATCACCTGGAATCCACTGCAGCCGCCCAGGGAGTTATAGGATCAGAGCTGCCCTGATCACCTGGAATCTACTGCAGCCGCTCAGAGACATATAGGATCAATGCTGCCCTGATCCCCTGGAATCTACTGCAGCCGCTCAGAGACATATAGGATCAGTGCTGCCCTGATCACCTGGAATCTACTGCAGCCGCCCAGGGAGTTATAGGATCAGTACTGCCCTGATCACCTGGAATCTACTGCAGCCGCCCAGAGACATATAGGATCAGAGCTGCCCTGATCACCTGGAATCTACTGCAGCCGCTCAGAGATTTATAGGATCAGAGCTGCCCTGATCACCTGGAATCTACTGCAGCCGCCCAGAGACATATAGGATCAGAGCTGCCCTGATCACCTGGAATCTACTGCAGCCGCTCAGAGACATATAGGATCAGTGCTGCCCTGATCCCCTGGAATCTACTGCAGCCGCCCAGAGACATATAGGATCAGTGCTGCCCTGATCACCTGGAATCTACTGCAGCCGCCCAGAGACATATAGGATCAGAGCTGCCCTGATCACCTGGAATCTACTGCAGCCGCCCAGAGACATATAGGATCAGAGCTGCCCTGATCACCTGGAATCTACTGCAGCCGCCCAGAGACATATAGGATCAGAGCTGCCCTGATCACCTGGAATCTACTGCAGCCGCCCAGGGAGTTATGTGTGACCTCTGCAGATCGCTGCATCCCGGATGACATCATTGCCTGTATAATTATGACTTTATGGTTGGTCTTTCCTGGCACACATGTAGGTAAGAGCAGATGGGTGGTGTGAGGGGAGGGGCTGCAGACGGGCGCACTCCCCCCTCCCATCCAGATGGTGTCAGTGATCCTGCCCGCTGCAGAGGGTATAAATTACCTCCCCCCCCCTCCTCACTGCAGATATTACCTCATGATGTGAATACATTCTGGCTCTTTGGAGAAGGCGTAGGCATAACCGCTGGACGTGGTGCCAAAATCAATGGCAACCACTACCGAGAAGATCTGCTCCTCCGCCGCGCCGCTCTCAGAATCCTTCTGCAAAAGGGGGAACAAAGAACCATTAACCCCACTGTGACCGGGGTGCTGCTGCTCATCACATGATCACTCTACAGGACAGCTCCACACGTGTCACCCAGCTCTCCCACACTCCTGAATGGCAAATCTGCTGCTTTTGTCCTTATTCTATTCGATGCTTCTGGGAAAGCTGGGTGTGAAGCAATATGGTGCCATCATAGAGATCATTAAACACTCACCCAGCTTTCCCAGTAAATTATGCTGCAGTGTTTAGCATCAGCCGGAGACACGATGAAACATCAGGACTGCGGCTACTGCTTTGGATGTGAGTGGAGCAGGAGACACAATGAAACATCAGGACTGCGGCTACTGCTTGGGATGTGAGTGGAGCAGGAGACACGATGAAACATCGGGATTGCGGCTACTGCTTTGGATGTGAGTGGAGCAGGAGACACGATGAAACAACGGGACTGCGGATACTGCTTTGGATGTGAGTGGAGCAGGAGACACGATGAAACATCGGGATTGCAGCTACTGCTTTGGATGTGAGTGGAGCAGGAGACACGATGAAACATCGGGATTGCGGCTACTGCTTTGGATGTGAGTGGAGCAGGAGACACGATGAAACATCAGGACTGCGGCTACTGCTTTGGATGTGAGTGGAGCAGGAGACACGATGAAACAACGGGACTGCGGATACTGCTTGGGATGTGAGTGGAGCAGGAGACACGATGAAACATCAGGACTGCGGCTACTGCTTGGGATGTGAATGGAGCAGGAGACACGATGAAACATCAGGACTGCGGCTACTGCTTTGGATGTGAGTGGAGCAGGAGACACGATGAAACATCGGGACTGCGGCTACTGCTTTGGATGTGAGTGGAGCAGGAGACACGATGAAACAACGGGACTGCGGCTACTGCTTTGGATGTGAGTGGAGCAGGAGACACGATGAAACAACGGGACTGCGGATACTGCTTGGGATGTGAGTGGAGCAGGAGACACGATGAAACATCAGGACTGCGGCTACTGCTTGGGATGTGAATGGAGCAGGAGACACGATGAAACATCAGGACTGCGGCTACTGCTTTGGATGTGAGTGGAGCAGGAGACACGATGAAACATCAGGACTGCGGCTACTGCTTTGGATGTGAGTGGAGCAGGAGACACGATGAAACAACGGGACTGCGGATACTGCTTTGGATGTGAGTGGAGCAGGAGACACGATGAAACATCGGGATTGCGGCTACTGCTTTGGATGTGAGTGGAGCAGGAGACACGATGAAACAACGGGACTGCGGCTACTGCTTGGGATGTGAGTGGAGCAGGAGACACGATGAAACATCAGGACTGCGGCTACTGCTTGGGATGTGAGTGGAGCAGGAGACACGATGAAACAACGGGACGGCGGCTACTGCTTGGGATGTGAGTGGAGCAGGAGACACGATGAAACATCGGGATTGCGGCTACTGCTTGGGATGTGAGTGGAGCAGGAGACACGATGAAACAACGGGACTGCGGCTACTGCTTTGGATGTGAGTGGAGCAGGAGACACGATGAAACAACGGGACTGCGGATACTGCTTGGGATGTGAGTGGAGCAGGAGACACGATGAAACATCAGGACTGCGGCTACTGCTTGGGATGTGAATGGAGCAGGAGACACGATGAAACATCAGGACTGCGGCTACTGCTTTGGATGTGAGTGGAGCAGGAGACACGATGAAACAACGGGACTGCGGATACTGCTTTGGATGTGAGTGGAGCAGGAGACACGATGAAACATCGGGATTGCGGCTACTGCTTTGGATGTGAGTGGAGCAGGAGACACGATGAAACAACGGGACGGCGGCTACTGCTTGGGATGTGAGTGGAGCAGGAGACACGATGAAACATCAGGACTGCGGCTACTGCTTGGGATGTGAGTGGAGCAGGAGACACGATGAAACATCGGGATTGCGGCTACTGCTTTGGATGTGAGTGGAGCAGGAGACACGATGAAACAACGGGACTGCGGCTACTGCTTGGGATGTGAGTGGAGCAGGAGACACGATGAAACATCAGGACTGCGGCTACTGCTTGGGATGTGAGTGGAGCAGGAGACACGATGAAACAACGGGACTGCGGCTACTGCTTTGGATGTGAGTGGAGCAGGAGACACGATGAAACAACGGGACTGCGGCTACTGCTTTGGATGTGAGTGGAGCAGGAGACACGATGAAACAACGGGACTGCGGCTACTGCTTGGGATGTGAGTGGAGCAGGAGACACGATGAAACAACGGGACTGCGGCTACTGCTTTGGATGTGAGTGGAGCAGGAGACACGATGAAACAACGGGACTGCGGCTACTGCTTTGGATGTGAGTGGAGCAGGAGACACGATGAAACAACGGGACTGCGGCTACTGCTTTGGATGTGAGTGGAGCAGGAGACACGATGAAACAACGGGACTGCGGCTACTGCTTGGGATGTGAGTGGAGCAGGAGACACGATGAAACAACGGGACTGCGGCTACTGCTTGGGATGTGAGTGGAGCAGGAGACACGATGAAACAACGGGACTGCGGCTACTGCTTGGGATGCGAGTGGAGCAGGAGACACAATGAAACATCGGGATTGCGGCTACTGCTTTGGATGTGAGTGGAGCAGGAGACACGATGAAACATCAGGACTGCGGCTACTGCTTTGGATGTGAGTGGAGCAGGAGACACGATGAAACAACGGGACTGCGGATACTGCTTGGGATGTGAGTGGAGCAGGAGACACGATGAAACAACAGGACTGCGGCTACTGCTTTGGATGAGAGTGGAGCAGGAGACACGATGAAACAACGGGACTGCGGATACTGCTTGGGATGTGAGTGGAGCAGGAGACACGATGAAACAACAGGACTGCGGCTACTGCTTTGGATGAGACTATTGTAATTCACCAGAATGCGGTGTAGGCGGCCATGTGCGCCAATTCTGGAGTGGAGTGTATGGGATGACTGCTCACAGCTGAGGGTTGTGACTGTGTTTCAGCTGCAGCCAGAGCTCTCTCCTGTTGTAGACTCAAGACTGGTCCACTGTAACAAACCCTCAGCTGTGTCCAGTATGAAGTCAAGCTCTGGTTGGAAATAGAAAGGTTAATAAAGATCTAGAAACTTGTAAACAGTGGCATAACAATCATGGTCGCAGGGAGTGCGACCGGGCCTGGAGGGTTACAGGGGCCACGCACAGCTGGAATTGGCCGGGGGCCCAGACCACAGTGGCCGGAGAAAGCCTTGTTCCCTGACTGCTATACACATTGCTAATGGAAAGGGCCCTGCCTGAGCCCAGTTTCATTAAATGCCAACCCAGGGGAGGCGTATAAAATTAAAAAAATAACTTATACTCCCCTGTCCTGGGCTGAACATCCGTTCTGGGGCTCTTCTTGCAGTAGATACTAAATCCTAGTGGACTAAAGGACCTTTGGTGATCAGCTATTCTGGATAGTACAGGACAGTGTGGAAGCTGCTGGGAACGAGATTGATGGAAGGTAAGGAAGAAGAGAACACGTGTGAGCAAGAGAGGGACATGGGGGTGCAGGCCCTGGTGGCAGATGGCCACTGTGGAGCATATAATACTGTGTGAGGGCCACTGTGGAGGATATAATACTGTGTGGAGTCCACTGTGAGCATATAATACTGTGTAGGGGCCACTGTGGAGCATATAATACTGTGTGAGGACCACTGTGGAGCACATAATACAGTGTGGAGTCCACTATGAGCATATAATACTGTGTGGAGTCCACTGTGAGCATATAATACTGAGTGGGGGCCACTGTGGAGAATATAATACTGTGTAGGGGCCACTGTGGAGCACATAATACAGTGTGGAGTCCACTATGAGCATATAATACTGTGTGGAGTCCACTATGAGCATATAATACTGTGTGTGGGCCACTGTGGAGCATATAATACTGTCCTAGTATCGTTTACATGCCGGGTGCTGCACTGCTCACTTGCCAAATTCTTGATTCTCGCAGTTGTGGGCACTATTGTTGTGTCCCTTTCAAGTATCTGAGATATCACTTCATTGCCCGTAACCACCACTATCAGGAATTCGCTCTAGTAAGGGGGTAGGAGGCCCTGGAGAAAAGTTTGCACCCAAGCCAACAAGACTTTAGTTTCGCCACTGCTTGCAGACAATGATTTATTGGTCAGGACTCCAGGAGAGGGCGGAGCAAGACATGTATTATCTCAGTGTTGTGACTTGGCCCCGCCCCCTCGGAGCTGGTTCAGCTTCATCTTGAGAACTGAGGCCGGATCCAGGAAATAATGGCTGACCTCACATTTATATGAGGGGGAGGTGCCCATTATCTATACCCCCTCCCCACTGATACTGCGGCACTGAATGGGTCACATGTCTGATGGGTGTTAAACTCCTCACTTACCTGGATGATATGTGATGGAGACAGCGGCGTGATCCCCGGATCGCCCAGACTCCGCGCAGGTGAGGAGTAGGCGGAGCCAGAAACCCTCTCTGCAATAACAAAGAAAGTGTCAGATAAGACAAACCCGGACAAGCTCCGCCCACTGTTATTTAGGTTTGTATAATAAATATGCCAAAAACCGTAAGAATCGCGAGAACACGAGCGACACTGGGAGCCGATAAACACTGCCCCGAGACCTCAGCACGAGATGAAAGCAACAGTGCCCTCACCAGGCACAACCTGTGTATGAAGCGAAGAGATTGTATTCTCCTGTCCTACAGTCGGCCTCTCCTCTCGTGACATGGCTGATAACAGATAGTAATAGATTGTATTCTCCTGTCCTACAGTCGGCCTCTCCTCTCCTGACATGGCTGATAACAGATAGTAATAGATTGTATTCTCCTGTCCTACAGTCGGCCTCTCCTCTCCTGACATGGCAGATAACAGATAGTAATAGATTGTATTCCCCTGTCCTACAGTCGGCCTCTCCTCTCCTGACATGGCAGATAACAGATAGTAATAGATTGTATTCCTCTGTCCTACAGTCGGCCTCTCCTCTCCTGACACGGCTAATAACAGATAGTAATAGATTGTATTCCCCCGTCCTACAGTCGGCCTGTCCTCTCCTGACATGGCTGATAACAGATAATAATAGATTGTATTCCCCTGTCCTACAGTCGGCCTCTCCCCTCCTGACATGGCTGATAACAGATAATAATAGATTGTATTCCCCTGTCCTACAGTCGGCCTCTCCCCTCCTGACATGGCTGATAACAGATAGTAATAGATTGTATTCTCCTGTCCTACAGTCGGCCTCTCCTCTCCTGACATGGCTGATAACAGATAGTAATAGATTGTATTCTCCTGTCCTACAGTCGGCCTCTCCTCTCCTGACATGGCAGATAACAGATAGTAATAGATTGTATTCCCCTGTCCTACAGTCGGCCTCTCCTCTCCTGACATGGCTGATAACAGATAGTAATAGATTGTATTCCCCTGTCCTACAGTCGGCCTCTCCTGACATGGCTGATAACAGATAGTAATAGATTGTATTCTCCTGTCCTACAGTCGGCCTCTCCTCTCCTGACATGGCTGATAACAGATAGTAATAGATTGTATTCTCCTGTCCTACAGTCGGCCTCTCCTCTCGTGACATGGCTGATAACAGATAGTAATAGATTGTATTCCCCTGTCCTACAGTCGGCCTCTCCTCTCCTGACATGGCTGATAACAGATAGTAATAGATTGTATTCCCCTATCCTACAGTCGGCCTCTCCTCTCCTGACATGGCTGATACCAGATAGTAATAGATTGTATTCTCCTGTCCTACAGTCGGCCTCTCCCCTCCTGACATGGCTGATAACAGATAGTAATAGATTGTATTCCCCTGTCCTACAGTCGGCGTCTCCTCTCCTGACATGGCTGATAACAGATAGTAATAGATTGTATTCCCCTGTCCTACAGTCGGCCTGTCCTCTCCTGACATGGCTGATAACAGATAGTAATAGATTGTATTCTCCTGTCCTACAGTCGGCCTCTCCTCTCCTGACATGGCTGATAACAGATAGTAATAGATTGTATTCTCCTGTCCTACAGTCGGCCTCTCCTCTCCTGACATGGCAGATAACAGATAGTAATAGATTGTATTCCCCTGTCCTACAGTCGGCCTCTCCTCTCCTGACATGGCTGATAACAGATAGTAATAGATTGTATTCCCCTGTCCTACAGTCGGCCTCTCCTGACATGGCTGATAACAGATAGTAATAGATTGTATTCTCCTGTCCTACAGTCGGCCTCTCCTCTC